>NC_084619.1:20080730-20183230 GCF_033978795.1 Nerophis ophidion
TAGAATAAGAATAAACAAAAGGGTACTAAAAAAGGACGCGTACGAGGCGGATAACAAACAAAAGGGTCTTTAGCATGGAAGTTAGTAAGAAACAAAAAGGCAGCTAGCGGGTAGCAAACAGGAAAACAGAAGTCGTTACTTGTAGAGTTAAAACAAAACGGAAGCAGGGAACAAGAAACAGTAAGCTACAAACAAATAGCGAAAGATAGCTTACCGCTACGTTGCAATGACTCGACATAAAACGACACGACAGGAGCGACAATACGGAAGTCATCGACAAGACAAATCAATAATCCAGCACTGACTGGAAGACAAAGCAGGTACAAGTATTTGTTATCATTGAAAAATACCTCAATTTTATATGTCACATTAGCCATCAGTTAAACAAACTATCCAAATATGTTGGCCTGTTTTTTCACCTTCGTCATTATCTTCCTCTTTATGCTCTACTTACCTTATACAAAACTCTCTTTGAACCACATCTTAACTACTGTAATGTCATCTGGTGTAACACCTTTCCTACCTACCTTCACAAATTAGAATCCATGCAAAATAAAATTATACGGGCCCTGAAATGGTCCAAGTTTAATGCCCCCACTCATCATCTATTTCATAAATATCATCTTTTAAGACTGACAGAGTTCAAAATTTATCAAAATGCTTGTTTAACCTATCAAGTCATTTACAGGCTGAATCTTAGGCTCTGTAGCTTGGTTCCTATCTACCATCCCCAGCATGCCCACAACACTCGTAACTTAGATCTGATAACAGGTAAACATCGTTTACTGGCTTGTACCGCTCGCAGTGTCGTATGCAGGACACTAAAGATGTGGAACCAGCTTAATGAGAGCCTCAAGATGCTGTATCCATTCTCTAACTTCAAAAAGAAACTGAAAACTTACCTATTAACCACCTATCTTTAATGCCTCATGTGGGGTAGACTACTGTTGGGTTTTGCATGGTTGAATGAATGTATGTATGTATGTGTATGTCTATTATCTTGTGTTTATCAAATAGCTTTGTTGTTGTTTTGTTTTTGTTTTTGTTGTTGTGCTTGCTACCATGTTTAATCTTTCCATGTATATATTGTCCTTTGGACCCCCTGTTAAAAGCTTCTTCGAGCTTATTTGGGGGAACCTTTCACTTACCAACATCTTTAAATGATGATATTCACCATTATTGTAATTGTTATATGGTATTGTGAATAAACTTGTAAACTAAACTAAAAAAAAATAGGAGCGGGCTGATTGACACCAGGTGGGGCCAGGTGCCAATCGCCCGCAGCTGAGGGGGAACAAAGCACTCAGGGAGACAAACAGGAAGCTGAACCAAAATAAGAGTGCTGACAGGAACTAAGGACAGGAAATACATACATAGGAACATACATGTAACATACATACAGAGGAAAAACTAAAACACAAACAAACTGTCAGTGGCAAGCCTGACATATTATAAGACTTATATAAGGCTTTTAATTTTTTGCGACTCCAGACAGATTTGTATTTTGGGTCCAATATGTCTCTTTCAACGTTTTGGGTTGCCGACCCCTGATCTAGTGTGAATGTGAGAGATTATTCCTTGTATTTGCTGGATTTGAACCTGCTTCAATGAGCGACGACTGACTCCTAGAAAACCTGCACAATGTAATGGGGTAGCAAATGTAAACATAAAGTCTCTGTAAAGAAGTGAAATTATTTCCTGTTTTGGAGAAGTTGCTTCACGCCGGTGTCACTATTTAATACATTTTCAATTTGGCACAGGAGAGTTCACCCTGGGAAAGTGTATGATAATTGCATCCAAACTCATAAAGCGGCAGTATATTTGTCGATGTAATAAAACTCAAAGCACTTTCTCAGCAGCTACATAAAACACAACCAAACAAAAACAGCACTTTACCAAAAGTATGTGGCAAAAGGAAAATAAGAAAAATACTATAGTACCCTTTTATATGTCTGTATGATAAACACTTTGATTGCTTACAGTCATTTTAAAGAAGCCCATGTATGTAATTGATTTATTTATTCCATAGGCAGCAAAAAGTCAATGAGGGTTTGAGTAAATTGACCTGTCAAGATGTTTACGATGACTATAGCTGCCTTGCTAAATAGCCAATTAAGTAGATAATAATAGGATGTATTTCCGCAGACAGGGCATGGAGAACATCGGACAATACGGCGCGGACATCGAGCCAGCAAGCGGTCATCTTATTAGCCTCGGAAAGAGCTCAGGTGTGGGGGCGTGCTCTGTTTGTCTTCACATGGTCTCCCATCGTCGCGTATATCTTATTTCTGGAGGTGGAAGACAACAGCAGTGGGGAGGAGGAGAAGAGGGAAAACAGAGTGGTGAGGAGGAAGACTGAGTTTGTCTAAGAACTAGACAAATGTAATATCTCACATAAGTGAGTGGGGAAAGTCACCATGTCTTTCTGGGAATTTTGAGTCAAATTATGCACTTCATTGTCCTGGCGCGTAAAACAATTTGAATAGTAATCAGAATCACAATCAGAGGTCTTTGTGGTGTGCCGGTCGAGGTGCTTTTACTCTTCGTTGGATGCAAATCATCGTTATGGTGGCAAAACAAATCCATGCAAATCATGCCCGCAGTCGAGACTGCAGGAGCCACAAATTAGGAATTGGAAATTATGCAAGACTGTGTAAGGTCATTCTCCCAAAATACAGTGTGCTTGGTGAGGATGTTTTCTTAGTTGAATAAAACGGCAGCAAAACATGTCTGATATACTGTATGTTGAAATAAAAGCAGACAAAAGAAGTCCAAAATAATACAATGTCTTATAATGATTTATTTAGGCTTTTTGCTAAACATTTCAAACTCTTTTAAGGTCGTTAAGTTTTATTATTTTATTTTCCATTTTATTTATTAGGCTTCAGCACCCACCGCTACCCCAAAAGAGACAAGCGGAAGAAAATGGATGGATGTTATTCATACTACTTTTATTCTTACTATTTTATGATTTTAGTGTTTTATTTTTGAAATATTACTTTAGTTTTATATATATTAAAGCAGTGGTTCTCAAATGGGGTACTTGAAGGTATGCCAAGGGGTACGTGAGATTTTTTTTTTTTTAATATTCTAAAAATAGTAACAATTCAAAAATCCTTTATAAATATATTTATTGAATAATACTTCAACAAAATATGAATGTAAGTTCATAAACTGTGAAAAAAAAAATACAACAATGCAATATTCAGTGTTGACAGCTAGATTTTTTTGTGGACATGTTCCATAAATATTGATGTTAGATTTCTCTGTTTGTGAAGAAATGTTTAAAAAACAATTGAAGTAAAGTGAATTATATTTATATAGCGATTTTTCTCTAGTGACTCAAAGCGCTTTACATAGTGAAACCCAATATCTATGTTACATTCAAACCAGTGTGGGTGGCACTGGGAGCAGGTGGGTAAAGTGTCTTGCCCAAGGACACAACAGCAGTGACTAGGATGGCAGAAGCGGGAATCGAACCTGCAACCCTCAAGTTGCTGGCACGGCCGCTCTACCAACAGAGCTAAAAATATATAAAATATATCACTCTTGAATCAACATTGTAGTTAATACTATGATTAATGTTAATTAAAAACTAAACATGAGATATAAATAATAATAGAAGTACAATTGTTTGTATATATTGTATATATAATTAGTGCAAAGGTTTAGTATGTACACAGGGATATTTCACATGCCTGTACTGTGTATAAAATTGAACTACGTTCATGTTGTTTATAATGTTGTTTATAATGTGTATTTATAATAAGTTGTGCAAAGGACATTTTATACTTTTCGGAAGTTTATTTTGTACTTGAAATTGTTTATAGGGTTAGGTGCAATAAGATTTTAACTTCAACCTAAAGCCTTTCGGTCTGCAACCTTTTTTATTTTCAATCTATGAATGTACAACTGTTTGTTTGCTTTGTTGACCATTGATCGAAGAACTATAAACATTCATACTTTGTTTTAGTAACACGACTAAAAAAATAAATTAAAAAAAAATAAAAAAAATTAAGTTCATGAATCCAGATGGATCTCTATTACAATCCCCAAAGAAGGCACTTTAAGTTGATGATTACTTCTATGTGTAGAAATCTTTATTTATAATTGAATCACTTGTTTAATTTTCAACAAGTTTTTTCGTTATTTGTATATCTTTTTTTCCAAATAGTTCAGGAAAAACCACTACAAATTAGCAATATTTTGCACTGTTATGCAATAATAAATCAGAAACTGATGACATAGTGCTGTATTTTACTTCTTTATCTCTTTTTTTCCAACCAAAAATTCTTTGCTCTGATTAGGGGGTACTTGAATTAAAAAAATGTTCACAGGGGGTACATCACTGGAAAAAGGTTGAGAACCCTTGTATTAAAGCATATACTGGACACACACGCACACACACACACACACACACACACACACACACACACACACACACACACACATATATACTTACATATTTCATATTTATGTATGTACATCACTGAAAAAAGGTTGAGAACCACTGCATTAAAGCATATACTGTACACACGCACGCACACACACACACACACACACACACACACACACACACACACACACACACACATATATTTCTTACATATTTATGTATGTATGTATGTTTAAATTTCTCTACATACTTTGTTTACTTGACTGTATGACAAGTTCTATATAAATAAAGTTTTGATTGACTGATTGATTTATTTTAAAATGTCACTAGCACTAATACGTGGCGCGGTTGGGAAAGTGGCCGTACCAGCAACCTGAGGGTTCCTGGTTCGATCCCCACCTTCTACAAAACCTTGTCATGGTCGTTTTGTCCTTGAGCAACACACTCCCCCTTGCATGGCAGCTCCCACTATCAGTGTGTGAATGGGTGAATGTAGAAATTGTGTTAAAGTGCTTTGAGTACCTCGTACAACCCATTTACCATTTTACATTTATACTGTACATTGACAATATTACGGAAATGACACCGTTTGCTCGATGTAACTCAACTTGAGTTTCTTAAATCTTTTTTCCAATCCAAATCCACCCAAAAAACTAATATTTGGGTGTAAAAATAGATGATAAAATGAACTAGAAATCTCATGTAAAAAATATACAGCATAAAGTAGCAAGAAACACGTCAATAATGAATAAAGCAAAACATGTTCCAGACCAAAAATAACTTCATATTCTCTACTGCTCACTAGTGTTACCATATCTGGGTTATTGTGCAGAAATTTGTGTAAACAATTACCGTATTTTTCGGACTATAAGTCGCAGTCTTCTCCAAAGTCCAGCGGGGGGTGAGACCCGGCCAAACTACAAAAAAAAAAACCGCGACTTACAGTCTGAAAAATACGGTACAAATGTGCGCTACATTCACTAACGGTGTTACAAAAAAGATCATTTAAAATAATACGTAATGGATGGATGGACGTAATGTTGGATATAGATAACATACAAACCCTTTATTTATTAAATCACAATTACTGAAATTCAACCATTTGGTGCATTTGCAAACAGTTAGAATTATGTACAAAGCAAACTATAACCTGCTACTCAAGAATGTACAACACTTCTTCTCAACAGAAGAGGAGAAATAAAACCACAGAGGAATATTCAATTTAAAACATTTGTATGCGCATACAACACTTAAAACCTTTAGCATACCAGTATGTGGAATAAATTATGGAATGGATTAACCAAATAAAATCAAACAGAGCACCAATATGATTCAGTTTAAGAGAGTGTTCAAACTATAAGTGATCACAATGTACACAGAACAAGAATTATGATGAACATCTTGAACCCTTTTTTTAATTATTTTTTTATTTATTTAGATAAAGATTATTTATGTATTTAATATTTGTTTGCTTACTAGGGTATATTATTTAAAGACATGCACCTGGGGATAGCTTGATTGGCAACACTAAATTGGCCCTACTGTGTGAATGTGAGTGTGAATGTTGTCTGTCTATCTGTGTTGGCCCTGCGATGAGGTGGCGACTTGTCCAGGGTGTACCCCGCCCTCCGCCCGATTGTAGCTGAGATAGGCGCCAGCGCCCCCCGTGACCCCGAAAGGGAATAAGCGGTAGAAAATGGATGGATGGATGGATATTCATTTGTTCACTGTTCTGTTACAGAGAACAAGGCAATTAGAAAAAATTGCCATGGAATGAAAAGGGGAAGGATTAAATATGCTCAGCTTTTTCCTACTCCTTTTCGGACGTGCTGTAATGAAACAACTGGAAATGTGTGATGCATTACATTGTATCGTATGCATGTTCGACATGATACCTGGCATTCACGCCAAAGAGTTCATTCTTTGTCTCATGAGTAGGAAATTTGACTTTTCATGTTTTGAAAGTCTTTCAGGTGCATTTTTGGCAATTTTTCTTTTATCAAAAAATGGCTTCTGTGTGGTGACTACCATACAGATCTGATTGGTGGATTGCTGCAGAGATGTTTGTCCTTCTGGAATGTTTTCCTCTCTCCACAGAGGAATGCTGGCAGAGTGACCATCGGGTTGTTGGTCAACTCCCTGACTAGACTAAGATGAATGCACCAATGTACAGAGACATCCTGGATGAAAACCAACGCTTCCCATCCAATCTGATGGCGCCTTGAGAGGTGCAGCAAAGAGCAATGTGTGAAACTACCCAAAGATAGGTGTGCCAAGTTTGTGACATTGTAAGATTTGAGGCAGTTATTGCTGCCAAAATTGCATCAACAAAGTATCGAACAAAGGCTGTGTGAATAATTAGAGTATGTACACGTAATTTTAAATGTATTTTTATTTTTTAATACAAATTAATATTAATATATTTATTTTATTGCCTTATATGTTAGTCTATTGTAAATACTGTAAATTCCGAGAGAGTTGTGTGAGCTGTGAGGTATCTCAGTAAAATTGTCTTTAATGATAGTTTGTAATGGTTTGTTTTGTAACTTGTCCTTTGTTGTAGTGTATTGTGTTCATTTTAAATGTCTTTGGTCCCCCTTGAAAACGAGATGCAGCATCTCAAGGGGTTTTTCATTAATAACATTAAAATTCTCAACAACAACAAAAGAATAAATAAAATAATAAAAACTTGTCACATTGTCGTTATGGGGTATTGTGTGAAAAATTGTGAGGACAAAATGTATATTTCATTTTGAAATAAGGCTGTAACATAAAATGTGGAAAAAGTGACACACTGTGAATACTTTCCGGATGCACTGTATCACTTTTATTTCCAAATTGGCACTGATTTCGTGGAATCAGAATACAAACGCCGTTTCCATATAAGTTGGGAAATTGTGTTAGATGTAAATATAAACGGAATACAATGATTTGCAAATCCTTTTCAACCCATATTCAATTGAATGCACTACAAGGACAAGATATTTGATGTTCAAACCCATAAACTTTATATTTTTTTTGCAAATTATAATTAACTTACAATTTCATGGCTGCAACACGTGCGAAAGTAGTTGGGAAAGAGCATGTTCAACACTGTGTTACATCACCTTTTCTTTTAACAACACTCAATAAATGTTTGGGAACTGAGAAAACTAATTGTTGAAGCTTTGAAAATGGAATTCTTTCCCATTCTTGTTTTATGTAGAGCTTCAGACGTTCAACGGTCCGGGGTGTCCGCTGTCATATTTTACGCTTCATAATGCGCCACACATTTTTGACAGGAGACAGGTCTGTACTGCAGGCGGGCCAGGAAAGTACCCGCACTCTTTTTTTTACCAAGCCACGCTGTTGTAACACGTGCTGAATGTGGCTTTGCATTGTCTTGCTGAAATAAGCAGGGGCGTCCATGAAAAAGACGGCGCTTAGATGGCAGCAAGTTTTGAAAACGATTTGCAAATCATTGTATTCCGTTCATATCTACATCCAACACAATTTCCCAACTCATATGGAAACGGGGTTTGTAATAGAACTAAAACTATAAATTATTGAATAGAAGCAAATACTTTGTGCATGATGGGATACTGCCTTGTCGTGGCTTGTTGTTTCATTGAAAGGAAAAAAAATGACACCTTAAAGGGGAACATTATCACCAAACGTATGTAAGCGTCACTATATACCTTGAGGTTGCAGAAAAAAGACCATGTATTTTTTTAACCAATTTCCGAACTCTAAATGGGTGAATTTTGGCGAATTAAACGCCTTTCTGTTTATCGGTCTTGTAGCTATGACGTCAGAACGTGACGTCACCGAGGTAATACAGCCGCCATTTTCATTTTCACATTACAAACACCGGGTCTCAGCTCTGTTATTTTCCGTTTTTTCGACTATTTTTTGGAACCTTGGAGACATCATGCCTCGTCGGTGTGTTGTCGGAGGGTGTAACAACACTAACAGGGAGGGATTCAAGTTGCACCACTGGCAAGAAATCTGCCGCCAGACCCCCATTGAATGTGCCAGAGTGTCTTCACATTTGACCGGCGATGCTAAGACAGACATGGCACAGAGATGTATGGATAACTTGCAGATGCATTTGCAACGATTAAGTCAACGAAATCACAAAGGTGAGTTTTGTTGATGTTATTGACTTATGTGCTAATCAGACATATTTGGTCGCGGCATGACTGCCAGCTGATCGATGCTAAAATGCTATGCTAATCGATGCTAACATGCTAGTAACGCTAGCTGTATGTACATTTGAAACTAGATACCCACATTTAATGCGAAACAAACACTTACCGATCGACAGATTTAAGTTGCTCCAGCGTCACAAGATGCGAAAGTCCTGATCGTTTGGTCTGCACATTTTACCAGCGATGCTAATAAGGCAGCCATGCTATGGGCCACTTCATTAGGTACACCCATGCTATGGCCGAATAGCGTCAATAGCTTTAGTTTCTTCTTCAATTTCGTTTACGCTATCTGCCTCCATACTCAGACCATCTGTTTCAATACATGCGTCATCTGTTGAATCGCTTAAGCCGCTGAAATCTGAGTCTGAATCCGAGCTAATGTCGCTATATCTTGCTGTGGTAATCGCCATGTTGTTTGTAATGGCAGCCCTGTATGACGTCACAGGGAAATGGACAGTCGCATCGCAAATAGCGAAAATCAAGAACTTTAAAGCTTTTTTCAGGGATACTCTGGGAGGTGGAAAATTTAGAAAAAAACTTCTAAAAATAAAACAAGCCAATGGGAACTGATTTTTATTGTTTTTAACCCTTTTGAAATTGTGATAATGTTACCCTTTAACAAGTGCAACAACACCATATAAGAACCTGCGCCACACCTTTTCATCGAAAAGAGTCATAGGTCAAAAAGGGAAACATCTGATGCTACAGAGACACATCTGCTCCATTCATTGGTTTATATGTTATTTTGAGACAACACCACTGTCTGTTTTAGCCGAACAAAAACTCATCCATGCGATTTGCGACCTCCTTTGTCATGCAATCAACGTTCAACCATTTCTGCACAAAGTCTTCTCTCCGGGGACTTACAACTTCACAACCTTCAGACCAGAAGCGACGCTGCTGCTGCAACATCTCCTGTGTTCTTAAAAGTGTGACGACAAGAGACAAAAAAGAACAATCGCACAACTAACACTGTGTGTAAGCACACTCCCGGGCTGCCACGTTCCCTTTGGAGGGCGCATTGCAGTCTTTCATCTGTGTATGCGTCCTCTCATCTTTCTGCTTGATGCTCTGCCTAGCGAGCAGGGTTCAAACACTGGGGACCAGTTTAAATACTGGAAGTTCTCACTGCAGCGCTCCAGTGATCCAGATCATATAAAGAAACATAAAAAGCTCGGGATTTTTGCCCGTTATTCCACTGTCTATGTGGTGGCATTGTATTTATAGGAATACCCCCCCCCCTTTTTTTTTTAATTAAAGCATATTGAAAGCCGTGTTGTTACACTGACCGTTAAGTTTAAAGTGGGAGCCATTAAGGAGCAGCAGAGGATGGATGCAGAAGGACACAAATGGTCAAAGCTAGAATATGATATACCAGCACAAATCCCAATGTGTAAATCAATACACGCGTGAGGAAAAAAAGTCGCTAAATAAATGAAAGGAAAGAGAATGCACCGGGGTCGATACATGCAGGTGATTGAGAACAAATATCAACCTTGTGTGTGTTTAGAGTTTGTGGTGGTGCTCCAAACCTGTATTGACCCTTTGCCGTGCACTTGTGTATGAAAAAAAGGGATGTCTTGTTCTTTGCGGTGTATCTTGTGGCTGCTGACCTCTAGCCTGCTATTGACTTCTTCTGTCTTCCAGTATTTTACAGGAAAAAGCTTCTTGACACATAAGAAAAGAGAGACCACTTGGAACGCAGAAAGGACTGGAAGCACTCTATTGCAAGTTGCTATATTTCATGAAACATGACACAAATGTATGACAGGCAGTGCTTTTATCTCGACCCTTTTGTAATTTTTTTTGGAAGTGTTTTGGAGTATTAAAAAAAACAGGGCTGCAACTAACGACTATTTTGATAGTCGACGAATTGGATTATAAAGTGTAAACCTTAGCTATCGACCTTTTACTAACAATAAAAATGAATACTTCAATAACAAATAGTGAAGTGAAGTGAATTATATTTATATAGCGCTTTTTCTCTAGTGACTCAAAGCGCTTTACATAGTGAAACCCAATATCTAAGTTACATTCAAACCAGTGTGGGTGGCACTGGGAGCAGGTGGGTAAAGTGTCTTGCCCAAGGACACAACGGCAGTGACTAGGATGGCGGAAGCGGGAATCGAACCTGCAACCCTCAAGTTGCTGGCATGGCCACTCTACCAACCGAGCTAAACCGCAATTAAGATATATATATATATATCTTAATTGGATTATCCAGAGAATAGGGCTCGATACCGTGGTAGAGCGCAATATGTATGTGTGGGAAAAATCTCCTGACAATTGAGGGAAGCCCTCATTAAACAGTTCTGTAGAGATGAAGTAGTCTTGTGATTTTTCCCAGACATACATATACATATACATATACATATACATATACATATACATATACATACCATACTGGCTTCTTAAGATATGACTTTAAGGTTTTACTACTTACGTATAAAATACTACACGGTCTAGCTCCAGCCTATCTTGCCGATTGTATTGTACCATATGTCCCGGCAAGAAATCTGTGTTCAAAGGACTCCGGCTTATTAGTGATTCCCAAAGCCCAAAAAAAGTCTGCGGGCTATAGAGCGTTTTCATTTTGGGCTCCAGTACTCTAGAATGCCCTCCCGGTAACAGTTCGAGATGCTACCTCAGTAGAAGCATTTAAGTCTCACCTTAAAACTCATTTGTATACTCTAGCCTTTAAATAGACTCCCTTTTTAGACCAGTTGATCTGCCGTTTCTTTTCTTTTTCTCCTATGTCCCACTCTCCCTTGTGGAGGGGGTCCGGTCCGATGGCCATGGATGACATACTGGCTGTCCAGATTCGGGACCCAGGATGGACCGCTTGCCTGTGTATCGGCTTGGGATATCTCTGCGCTGCTGATCCGCCTCCGCTTGGGATGGTTTCCTGCTGGCTCCGCTGTGGACGGGACTCTCGCTGCTGTGTTGGATCCGCTTTGGACTGGACTCTCGCGGCTGTGTTGGATCCACTATGGATTGAACTTTGACAGTATCATGTTAGACCCGCTCAACATCCATTGCGTTCGTCTTCTCCAAGGTTCTCATAGTCATCATTGTCACCGACGTCCCACTGGGTGTGAGTTTTCCTTGCCCTTATGTGGGCATACCGAGGATGTCGTAGTGGTTTGTGCAGCCCTTTGAGACACTAGTGATTTAGGGCTATATAAGTAAACATAGATTGATTAACATATATATATATATATATATATATATATATATATATATATATATATATATATATTTGTGCTGTGAATAAGGCCATTACAAAAATAATAACTTTATTAAGTTTTTGTCCATTTAAAAGCAAGGGCAGGCAAAGTGCTGATAAAAAAAACCCCAAGTATATATTCTTTATGTGAACAAAGGACAGTCAAAATAGCAGCGATAACAACAAACATTTTTGGGACAATCACGATGTGTTTAAAAATCTGCACACAGGTATAATTGTAACGGTCTATGTTGATTTCGACCACAGGATGCAGAGACGGCAGGCAGAGTGCAAGTAAAAAACTTGTATCAAGGGAAACAGCACAAAAAAGGTGCAGCAGGGAAGTGCACAAAAAGCAACAAGGGTCGGAAAGGATAGGGAAAGCTATTCGGTTAGTTTAAGTTCAGTTCAGTTGATTTAGTTTCAGTTTTTTTTGAACATGCATACGATACAATGTAATGCATCACACATTTCCAGTTGTTTCATTACACCATGTCTGAAAATTGTGGGAAGAAGCAGAGCTTTTTTTAATCCTACCCCTTTTCATACCATAGCAATTATATCCAATTTCCTTGTTCTCTGTAAGAGAACAGTGAACAAATACATAGTAAATAAATAATACACCAGAGTAAGCAAACACATATTAAATACATAAACAATCTTTGTCTCAATAAAAAAGTGGAAAAAAAATTTGACTTTTTATGCTCAATATCATTTCATTGTATCCATTAAACCACACCCAATCATATTTACAATCCCCAAAGTGTGTGAAAACACTGTTTAAACAGCACAAAATGCCACAAATTCAGTCAGCCATTTTAAACATTCCGCTCTGAATAACTTTGGCTATTTCCGGAGATCGACGTCACTGGAGTAACACTTCTGCACGCTGACCTTAATATCAAATCAGTCATACTGGAAATATGCAACAGTTAGAAAGACAAATTTGCTGTTTATCAATCACGGCATGAATGCATATGTTTCTCTTTTTTCATGCATTCATAGTTGTTAATAAATAATTAGTGTACATAAAAAGCCTGTTAACAATGTAGTCAGAAGTGCTCTCTATTTCGCCCACCAAAACCCACCAAAAATATTCTTTATACATATCTTGACCTGAATATTAACCAAATATTAGCAATGTTGTTATTATAAGTTTTAAAGCAGACAAACTATTTTTCCAGATAGCTAAATAGCTCTCTTCTGCTTTACTGTGAGCTGGCAGCAATGTCCGGTTAGTCCCGCATCATTTCTCTCATCTGGATATTATGAGGATTTAGCCACGAATCTCAAAGATGTTCATCTGTGAGATGCAATTCATACCCGGTGATGGAGACAAACACACACAACCGAAGACAGTGTCTGCAAGGAGACTTTTCCTTGTTAACCCTCTGCGTGGATCAAGATTAATTCTTCATCTAAACAGGAAGATATGGACATCCTAGCAGTCGTCATTGAACTAAGAGCAGACATTGTATAGCAAGCAATTGTTTTATTATGTTTGTAGTTTGCATTTCTTGTTCAGTACTTAGCACTACTGCTACATGATGCTTAGTGTTTCACTAAAGCCTCTAAAACAGGGCTATTCAACTACTTAATGACAAGGGCCAAAGTTTCAAGAGCCCAAGGGCTCAGGGCCGGACATTGAAATGTGGATGTTTCGTCAGAAAGTGCCTTCGTTGGTTATATTTCTTTGACACTCACTTAATTGCAGAGTAAACGCATCGGCTTTCAAACGCATCGGCTTTCTGATTGCGTTTAAAAAAAAAAACACAATCAGACACCAAAAGGGAACAATTGAAATTTTTTTAGTCAGCGCCTTGAGTCACCCAGCAGCTATACAACTATAAAACAGTTTTGCTGAACAGACAATATGTTTAATATTTTCATTTCTGACAATTCAAATATGTTGATATGCACACGGACGGAGGTTTTCTCATTTGACTGCCAGTTTGCATGTACTTCTAGACCAGTGTTTTCCAACCACTGTTCCGTGAGATGTTGTCTGGTGTGCCTAGGGAAATTATGCAACTTCACCTAATTGGTCCCCAAATTTTTTTTTGCAAATCATTAATTATAATCTGCAAATAATGTGCCGTTACTTAGTGTCTTTGCCGTGTAAAACTCAGCAGGGTTACCAAGTAATAAGCCACACCTACTTTGTGTGTGACAATCATTGGTACTTTAACTTTAATACTCCATGTCAGTAGGTAGCAGCAGGTAGTTAACTGCTTTGTAAAACTCGGAATGCGTCGGGTCAGACAAGGATGGTTTGTTGTGATCCCAATATGCAGACCAGAGCGGGAGGCAGCGTGCAGGTAAAAAGGTATGTAATGCTTGAACCAAAAATTAACAAAAAGGGAAAGGGAAAGGCAATGGCTATGCAAAATGAAAGTACAACTGAACTGGCTACAAAGTAAACAGAAACAGAATGCTGGACGACAGCAAAAACTTAAGGTGTCCACAATGTTACGATGCGGTCGCAACGTGGATGCGCGAGGGGTGTCACCTCTCGATGCCAAAGGACTCTGAGCAAGCAGGATGAAGGTAGGAGCAGGTTTTAATATAAAAACACAAAGTAACACTTGACAAAACGGTAAAATAAAGATGTGCCTCAGCACGGGACGCGAAATGCTAATATTAGCAAGGGTAGAGTTCGAAGTCCAAAACAGCGCGAGCCGAGCGCGCGGAGGCTAAGGTAAAACTTAGCGAGGAAACCACAAAAGGCTAGAGGGCAAACAACATAGCAGTTGCATAGAGCAAGCAAAACGTCCAGCATGAACTCAGGTAAAAGGCGGACACAAATACTAAAACAACAATCAAAACCCGGTGTGCGTTCAAAAGTAAGAGCAGATGAAAGAGATGATGAAAACCATGGCAACAAATGTAAACAAGAAAATGCACAAGCAACGAGATCCACAGAGTACAAAACATGATCAAAACAGACACAAAAGCAAACAACAAACGGTCCATGTAGTGGATCGTAACACACAAAGTACATACAAAAAAAGATTGAAAAACACTGTTCTAGATATGCTAAATATAGACACAAAACAATTGCAATCTTGACAAATGACATTGTGAGTGCAAAATGATCATATGTGCATCTCCTCCTCTTAGTATTGTGGGTGTTCTAATAATCAGCATAACATCTGCACACTGTATGAAGACAGACACACTACATGGATTGCACTCACTATTTTGCTCATTTAAGAGACGCCATGAACTTTGCACGCGTTTTAATACATCAAACTTTTGGTAGATTAGTCATAGAAATGGATGGAGTAGTATTTTTACATAATCCTGCAAACAAACACGAATCAACAAACAACATGTAATCTTCAATTAAATCATCGTTACTTTGATTAAGCCATTTATATCTAATTTCAATTAACCTCATGTTGCCCTGCAAACATTCATTGCAGCAGCTGTGTGTGTCCTACCTGGCTGACAGGGACATTGTGCCAAAAGAAACTCGATTACACAATCACAAACGCCCCAATCAGGTCTCATGCATATTTCATCCCATTGCTGTCCGCCTTTTTAGAGTTACTTAATTAATTACCCCCGCTGAGGTAGACTACTGCTAATCCCCTCGCCTCCCTCGAGAATTCCCAGTAGGGGTATACATCTCCATGTCCCAAGATGCACTGCACATGCAGGGCAATGTGGAGGTAAATCTTTGTTTACTTCCCTTATGTAGCAACTTTTAAAGGGGAACATTATCACAATTTCAGAATGGGTAAAACCAATAAAAATCAGTTCGCAGTGGCCTATTTTATTTTTCGTAGTTTTTTTCAAAATTTTACCCATCATAGAATATCCCGAAAAAAGCTTTAAAGTGCCTGATCTTCGCTATCTGTGAAGCTACCGTCCATTTTCCTGTGACGTCATCCAGTGATATACATGCTATCCAGGCGGATAGCACAGCAAGATATAGCGACATTAGCTCGGATTCAGACTCGGATTTCAGCGGCTTAAGCGATTCAACAGATTACGCATGTATTGAAACGGATGGTTGGAGTATGGAGGCAGATAGCGAAAACGAAATTGAAGAAGAAACTGAAGCTATTGAGCGAATAGCTCTTGACGCTATTCGGCCATGTCTGCCTTTGCATCGCCGGTAAAATGTGCAGACCAAACGGTCGATTAGCTGGCAGTCATGCCGCGACCAAATATGTCTGATTAGAACATAAGTCAATAACATCAACAAAACTCACCTATGTGATTTCGTTGACTTTATCGTTGGAAATGCATCTGCTTTGAGTGTCGCAGGGTATCCATTCGTCTCTGTGCCATGTCTGTCGTAGCATCGCCGGTAAAATGTGCGGACCAAACGAGGGACTTTCGCATCTCTTGACACTGGAGCAACTTAAATCTGTCGATTGGTAAGTGTTTGTTTGGCCATAAATGTGGATGGAGGGAAAAGCTGGATGCAAATATAGCTACAAATGAGGCATAACGATGCAATATGTACATACAGCTAGCCTAAATAGCATGTTAGCATCGATTAGCATGCCATGCTAATCGATGCACATTCTACGTAAATCAACTTGAATCCATCCCTGATCGTGTTGTTACACCCTCCGACAACACACCGACGAGGCATGTCTCCAAGGTACCGGAAAACAGTCAAAAAAACGGAAAATAACAGCTGATTTTAGTTGCTGCGTGTAATGTGTTGGAGAAAATGGCGGATTGACTACCTAGGTGACGTCACAACGCGTGACGTCATCACTCCGAGAGCAAATAATAGAAAGGCGTTTAATTCGCCAAAATTCACCCATTTAGAGTTCGGAAATCGGTTAAAAAAATATATGGTCTTTTTTCTGCACCATCAAGGTATATAATGACGCTTACAAAGGTCTGGTGATAATGTTCCCCTTTAAAGCCTAAATTGTATAGGTAAATAGTTTAGTCAACTCCATCACCTCATGGGACAGATGACTTATCTGATGGTGAAAGTGGGGACGATACCTGCTTGCATAACTCTGCAAACAATATATGGCACATTTTTCTTTTTTTGTAGCGTCTTCTTCTGTTCTGTCAGCGCCGTAACACGACGTCTCATGCACTCTGTTTGCCTTGCAGGCAGATTAAGAAGCCAAAGGAAAGCTTTTATTATGCACTCCCACGTCGTCAGGCTTCTAAATACTCACGGCGTGGAGAAAAACATCATGCAAAGCAACATTTTTGTTCGGCGTGAAGGTATTAGCTTTCACTTTGGAAACACCGATGGCACATAAGGAGAATTTTCTTATTAGTGATGGCGTAATTAGGAAAGATTTGCATTTCTATCAACATTTACATGAACAATGATGGCTGTTTAAAGGGGAACATTATCACCAGACCTATGTAAGCGTCATTATATACCTTGATGTTGCAGAAAAAAGACCATATATTTTTTTAACCGATTTCCAAACTCTAAATGGGTGAATTTTGGCGAAATAAACGCCTTTGTATTTATCACTCCCGGAGCGATGACGTCAGAACGTGACGTCACCTAGGTAGTCAATCGGCCATTTTGTCAAACACATTATACACATCAAGTCAAATCAGCTGTTATTTTCCATTTTTTCGACTGTTTTTCGTACCTTGGAGACATCATGCCTCGTCGATGTGTTATCGGAGGGTGTAACAACACGATCAGGGACGGATTCAAGTTGATTTACGTAGAATGTGCATCGATTAGCACGGCATGCTAATCGATGCTAACATGCTATTTACCGGCGATGTTAAGGCAGACATGGCACAGATATGTATGGATATCCTGCAGATGCATTTCCAATGATAAAGTCAAAGAAATCACAAAGGTGAGTTTTATTGATGTTATTGACTTATGTGCTAATCAGACATATTTGGTCGCGGCATGATTGCCAGCTAATCGATGCTAACATGCTATTTAGGCTAGCTGTATGTACATTTGAAACTATATTTACATCCAGCGTTTCCTTCCACCCACATTTAATGCCAACAAACACTTACCAATCGGCAGATTTAAGTTGATCCAGTCTCACAAAATGCGAAACTTCCGATCGTTGGTCTGCACATTTTACCGGCGATGCTAAGGCAAACATGGTCGAATAGCGTCAATAGCTATTCGCTCAATAGCTTCAGTTTCTTCTTCAATTTCGTTTTCGCTATCTGCATCCATACTCCGACCATCCGTTTCAATACATGCGTAATCTGTTGAAGCGCTTAAGCCGCTGAAATCCGAGTCTGAATCCGAGCTAATGTTGCTATATCTTGCTGTGGCAACCACCACGTTGTTTGTATTGGCATCGCATTGTGACGTCACAGGAAAATGGAGAATGTCTTCACAGATAGCGAAAATAAGGCACTTTATAAGCTTTTTTTAGGGATATTCCGGGACGGGTAAAATTTTGAAAAAAACTTCAAAAAATAAAATAAGCCACTTGGAATTGATTTTTATTGGTTTTAACCCTTTTGAAATTGTGATAATGTTCCCCTTTAAAGTAAAGTAAAGTACCAATGATAGTCACACACACACACAAGGTGTGGTGAAATTTGTCCTAAGCATTTGACCCTTCCCCTTGTGCACCCTCTGGGAGGTGAGGGGAGCAGTCAGCAGCAGCGGTGGCCCTGTTCGGGAATCATTTTTGGTGATTCAACCCCCAATTCCAACCCTTGATGCTGAGTGCCAAGCAGGGAGGTAATGGGTCCCATTTTTATAGTCTTTGGTATGACTCAGCCGGGGTTTGAACTCACAACCTACCGATCTCAGGGCGGACACTCTAACTACTAGGCCACTGAGTATGTTGTATGTTTGAAGCTATCTTAAATCAACTGTGGTTAATGTGGCTACTTACTCGCTGTAAAAATAAGCAAACACAGCCACACTTTTTACTTACCGCTCAAAAGATGCAGTGGCAATGCCAAACAACCATTAATGGAATTACATTAAAGGGGAACATTATCACAATTTCAAAAGGGTTGAAAACAATAAAAATCAGTTCCCAGTGGCATGTAGTATTTTTTGAAGTTTTTTTCAAAATTTTACCGGTCTCCGAATATCCCTAAAAAAAACTTTAAAGTGCTTGATTTTCGCTATTTGCGATGCCACTATCCATTTCCCTGTGATGTCATACAGTGCTGCCAATGTAAACAAACAATGGCGAATAGCACAGCAAGATATAGCGACATTAGCTCGGATTCAGACTCGGATTTAAGCGGCTTAAGCGATTCAACAGATGACGCATGTATTGAAAAAGATGGTTGGAGTATGAAAGTATTGAAGAAGAAACTGAAGGTATTGAGCGAATAGCTATTGAAGCTATTCATAGCCATAGCATGGCTGAATAGCTGCGTTAGCATCACCGGTAAAATATGCGGACCAAACGATTAGGACTTTCGCATCTTGTGACACTGGAGCAACTTAAATCCGTCGATTGGTAAGTGTTTTTTTCGCATTAAATGTGGGAGGAAGGAAACGTAATATAGTTGCAAAAACATCTGCAGGTTATCCATACATCTCTGTGCCATGTCTGCTTTAGCACCGCCGGTAAATAGCATGTTAGCGTCGATTAGCATAACATGTTAGCATCGATTAACTGGCAGTCACGCCGCGACCAAATATGTCTGATTAGCACATAAGTCAACATCAACAAAACTCACCTTTGTGTTTTCGTTGACTTTATCGTTGCAAATGCATCTGCAGGTTATCCATACATCTCTGTGCCATGTCTGTCTTAGCATCGCCGGTAAAATGTGGAGCCACTTTGGTACATTCAATGGGGGTCTGGCGGCAGACACTTTCGCATCTTCGGGCCAGTGGTGCAACTTGAACCCCTCCCTGTTAGTGTTGTTACACCCTCCGACAACACACTGACGAGGCATGATGTCTCCAAGGTTCCAAAAAATAGTCGAAAAAACGGAAAATAACAGAGCTGAGACCCAATGTTTACAATGGGTTGAAAATGAAAATGGCGGCTGTATTACCTCGGCGACGTCACATTCTGACGTCATCTCCTCCAGAGCGATAAACAGAAAGGCGTTTAATTTGCCAAAATTCACCCATTTAGAGTTCGGAAATCGGTTGAAAAACTATATGGTCTTTTTTCTGCACCATCAAGGTATATATTGACGCTTAAATAGGTCTGGTGATAATGTTCCCCTTTAAAATATTTGAGTTCTCATATCTTTCCTCTCCACCATTGGAAGAATGTTCTGCCAATTATTACTGTATGCCATTCGATTAAATTGTTTTGAGGGGCCACATTTACAGAGAGCTAAGGACCCCCCTGGACCTTAATGGCACTTAAGATGTGACTTTAAGGTTTTACTACTTACGTATAAAATACCAAACGGTCTAGCTCCATCCTATCTTGCCGATTGTATTGTACCATATGTTCCGGCAAGAAATCTGCGTTCAAAGAACTCTGGCTTTTTAGTGATTCCCAGAGACCCAAAAAAGTCAGCGGGCTATAGAGCATTTTCGTTTCGGGCTCCAGTACTCTGGAATGCCCTCCCGGTCACAGTTAGAGATGCTACCTTAGTAGAAGCAGTTAAGTCCGATCTTAAAACTCATTTGTATACTCTCGCCTTTAAATAGACCCCCCTTTTAGACCAGTTGATCTGCCGTCTCTTTTCTGCTCTGCCCCTCCCTCCTTCTGGACTCTCACACTAATATGTTGGATCCACTCGACGTCCATTGCAATCTGCGGTCCCCTCCAAGGTTTCTCGTTGTATCATATTGGGTTGAGTTTTTCCTTGCCCTGGTGTGGGATCTGAGCCGAGGATGTCGTTGCGGTTTGTGCAGCTCTTTGAGAAACTTGGGATTAAGGGCTATATAAATAAACTTTGATTGATTGATTGATTGATTTGATTGCTCCCTTAATTGTTAGCTTTATTTTGTATATTCCGGAGAACCAGCTTGACAGCGTCCTTTACAGTAGACAGTTGATTTTGGCCCATTTATTTTTTCAGAGTTACAGAAACGCTCTGCTGTTTTTAAGGATCTTCTGCAAGAAAGGGCCAGAATCAGCCCTCGGGGAGCTGGTGGAATAGTCCCTGCCGTATGCTCTACTTGGTTTAGGCTCTGCAAATACAAATAATTTATTTGGTTAATGATGAATACATCCCGGTTCAGGCTGTGTCAATATTCTACAATATAAACTGGTTACCTGCAGCTCCGAGTCCCCTCAGTGGGACTTTAGTAAAGAAACGGAGCACAAGCCAGACATAGAGAAACAACAGGAGACAAAAAAAAAAGACTGCAATCATTTTGACTGACTCTGGGCTAAATCCATGTTGATAATTATCAGGACTGGTTGGGTGGTGCAAGATTTCCAGTGTCAGTGCCTAGAGGCTCTTGGGGGACCTGCACTGTCTCTTCCCCTCATTAACTCCTCTCGTCCTCTCCCCTTGTCCGTCTGATCCTGCGAGCAGCCGGGGCTGCTGGGTAATTCAGTCTCCAGTCTCCGAGGTGAACCAGTGCCGGGGGCTTGAACCACACCGATGTTTAACCTTTGTCAGATGCAGTTTTTGGCAGTAGTTTCCAGGACGGCTGCCTGTTGTAGGTTGTTACTTCCTGGCTGTGCTGAAAAACAGTCACTATCTCTACGGTCGAAGACAATTTAGTCCGCGGATTCTTGTCAATCTCGGATTTGTGAAGAAATGCAACATCAATCAATCTCTGTTGGAGCATTCCGATGTGGAGTGTGCGTGTTTTTCTTCATGTGCTTTCTCCCACACTCTAAAAACATGCCTGATAACTGATGATATTCACTGATACTTTAATTTGAGTTACCGTATTTCCTTGAATTGCCGCCGGGGCGCTAAATAATTTAAAACCTCTTCTCAATCCTGCGCTTACCAAAGGCATGCGGTAAAAGTAAGCCTGCGCTAATTATTTTAAAACCTCTTCTCTCTCCAGCACTTACCAAAGGTATGCAGTAAAAATTTGAGTGTGATGTAAGCTTGGACCTTAAATCCTACTGAATAGCTCTTAATCTTCTTACCTTTATGCGATTTCAAATTATCGGTATTGAAATCAGCCTCCTCCATTTTGAAAATGATGACAGGGGAAGTGTCACTCGTGACGTCACGAGTTTGACCAGGCGGTAATACTAAGGATGCGCTAATGATTTTGGGAAGCGCGTTTGACCGGCAGTAATTGAAGGCAGGCACATACTATATGCCCTGCGGCAATTCAAGGAAATACGGTAATCGAAAACTCTTAATTTATCAAATGTGGGAATGCGAATTATTGTTTGTGCCCTGACTCCTGACAAGTGTTACAGAAAATGGATGGATGACAAAAATCGAAACAGGAATTACCTTTTCGAGGGCCAAACTATTAAAGCGGAACTGCACTTTTTTTTGGAACTTTGCATATAGTTCAAAATCATTAAGAAAGACATGACGATGGATGTTATTGATAATTTTTCTTGCATTCTAAATACTGAATAAATACAGTCAAAAGTCAGCTTACAAAGGAGGCTATGGAAGCCATGCAATTCCACCTACAAAGCCCTTAAAGGCCTACTGAAATGAGATTTTCTTATTTAAACGGGGATAGCAGGTCCATTCTATGTGTCATACTTGATCATTTTGCGATATTGCCATATTTTTGCTGAAAAGATTTAGTAGAGAACATCCATGATAAAGTTCTCAACTTTCGGTGCTAAGAGAAAAGCCCTGCCTCTACCGAAAGTCGCAGACGATGACGTCACACGTTGATGGGTCCTCACATATTCACATTGTTTTTAATGGGAGCCTCCAACAAAAAGTGCTATTCGGACCGACAAAACGACAATTTCCCCATTATTTGAGCGAGGATGAAAGATTCGTGTTTGAGGATATTGATAGCGACAGACTAGAAAAACAAAAAACAAAAACAAAAAAAAAGTTAAAAAAAAAAACGCGATTGCATTGGGACAGATTCCGATGTTTTTAGACACATTTACTAGGATAATTCTGGAAAATCCCTTATCTTTCTATTGTGTTGCTAGTGTTTTAGTGGGTTAAATAGTACCTGATTGTCGGAAGGGTGTATCCACGGGTGTCTTGAGGCGCAGTGTCTCAGGGGAGTCGACGGCAGCTATAGACGACACAAGCTCAGCTTTTCTCCGGTAAAAAGCAACTTTTCAACCACAATTTTCTCACCGAAACCTGCTGGTTGACATTCCATATTGATTCATGTTCGCTTGACCGCGCTCTGATCCATAGTAATGTTTCACCTCCAGGAATTTTAAACAAGGAATCACCGTGTGTTTGTGTGGCTAAAGGCTAAAGCTTCCCAACTCCATCTTTCTACTCTGACTCCTCCAATATTAATTGAACAAATTGCAAAAGATTCAGCAACACAGATCTCCAAAATACTGTGTAATTAGGCCGTTTAAGCAGACGACTTTTAGCTGTGTGTGTGTGCAGCACTCATACTTCCTAAAAACCCGTGACGTCTTGCGTACACGTCATCATTACACGACGTTTCTAAGATGAAACTCCCGGGAAATTTAAAATTGTAATTTAGTAAACTAAAAAGGCATGTGTTGCAATGGTAATATTTCATCATTGATATATAAACTATCAGACTGCGTGGTGGGTAGTAGTGGGTTTCAGTAGCCCTTTAAAAGTATTACGGAATTAAAGTTAATACAGTTTTTTTACACAATGTAAATATATATGTAATGTAGTTACAGGCAGATTTATAATAACATTAAATATTTCTGTATTTTTATAATTTTAAGCATACGCAGCGAATTAAAGAATAAAACGCAACATGTTTGCTTTTTTTTTTCTTCATTACGGATTAAAACCCACTGCACACTTTGTGAGAGTCAAAAAACGTACTGTGCAAGGTCTGCTGTAATGAGGATGCAGATGCTGAGATGTTCATTTATTCCTATTTAGGTGAAAAATGTCTCATAATCCTCATGAGGCACCAAGTGTCTCTTCATGTACTGTAGTTCTGGCCATTTTCTGGTCCTAGATTTCTATCAAAGTGTGGCAACTTGTCGGAATACCTACTCAAGCTTCTTCTGTCCAGGTGAGATGCATGATTTTTGATCTGCAATAGACTTACAGGGAATTAGGAAGGGAGACAACAGCAGACCACTCCATGATGTAAACATAAGGACACACGGAAGTGATCAGGGCGCCGCTATTAATAGTTCATCTGCGTTAGCGCTTATAATAACAATATCACGAATACTTGGTTAATATTCAAGTCAGGAAATGTAAATGGAGTATCGTTTGCGCTTTTTGAAAAAAGAGCAGCTCCTATTAGCTCTGCCTTAAGCGGACTTTCATTTACATGTATTTAATATTTAGAATGCATTAAAAAATAAATTTGTCTTTCATAATGATTGTGAACAAGAAGCAAAATTCCCAAAAAGTGCAGTTCCACTTTAATTGCAACAAATGTCACTGACAAATTGTCATTGTGTATTTTTTTTTTATCCTGAAAATGAATCTGGTAGTCATTTCCCTTAAAAATATTAGTTTTTAAATTGTCAGACTAGCACTAATTTCATAGCTCCAGACCTAAAATTATGTCTACGATTAAAATTCCCCCCAAAATAGACACAGTAATGATTTGAGGCTTGTTTTCCAACAAATTTTAGAACGCCCATTTTTTTGCTCAAATATGTGGACGGGCCTGCATCAGCCTGCATAGACACTGTGGATAAACACACATAAGACTATTATTTGTATTACCTAATTACATGTTTTGTCACCATGGCACATAATTACTTGCAAACTGATAACATTATAAGCAAAAACAAATATTTTTTTGAACTTCCCTTTTCTTCCATTTCTTGAGGAAAACAAATCAGTAGAAGAAGACACAAAATAGAATACTAGCAACTTACCTTCTTTTTTGCTCATTTTTGAGCACCTGTTTCTTCTTTTTATTCAGGTTCTGACTAAGTGCCTGATTTACCAAAAGTTCGCGTGTACTAAAACAAGTGCAAAATTGATTGCACACGCAAAGTGGATTGCGTCTGTTAAGTGGGCAGAATAAAGCGTGCAATCCATTTTGCATTTCTGTCTTCAATAAAATGCAAAATATATGCTGATCATTAAAACACCCGTCATACTGGGAGGAGACAATGCAAATATAGTTATTTAACACACACAGTGTAATTATTTTAACACTCGTTACCGATTTGCGAGCAGTATTTAGCGTTTTATTTAGCATGTGTCAGAAGGACGTGCAAACTGACTATTCCACATACAGTAGCAGGATCAGTGCTTGCGAGGGACAGATAAGAATCCTTCTTCCTATGTCTGTGTCAACTCTGAAATAAAAAATATTTGACATATTGTCTATTCAGCAACATACTTTTGTAAGTTTATATCTG
Source organism: Nerophis ophidion (assembly GCF_033978795.1). Classification (NCBI taxonomy): domain Eukaryota; kingdom Metazoa; phylum Chordata; class Actinopteri; order Syngnathiformes; family Syngnathidae; genus Nerophis; species Nerophis ophidion. Next base: position 20,105,871 of record NC_084619.1, read on the forward strand.
CTAAAAGACTCAATGAGCTGATTGAAAAATATTTCATTTGATGTTTTTGTGTCTGCTGGCGCATATGTTTTAATGTCCTTGTTTTTTTTTTTAATTCAGGAAATATATTACTATAGAATACTGTATATGTCTGACATTAAAATATGTCCTTCATTGTGCATTTTATAGGGTTTGAGTCATTTGAGACAGGTATTAATAGCCACAGACTTTTGTGTCAGTGTCAAAAAATCACTACTGTTTTTATTTTGGGGGGAATTTTACCTATAATGCAGGGGTAGGGAACCTATGGCTCGCACGCCAGATGTGGCTCTTTTGATGACTGCATCTGGCTCTCGGATAAATCTGAGCTGACATTGCTTAACACGATAAATAATGAATAATTGCGCTTGTAATCACAGTGTTAAAAATAACGTTCAAAATATAAAATACTGTCATGCATTTTTATGTTCAAGAAGTTGGTAAGAAGTCATTTATTTATTATTGGTTAGTGTGGGGCTTGCCCTCCAGGGGGTTCTTCAGACCACCAAGCACTGACATGAGAGCCAGTTGCAGGGTTACAATATTGTTTTATTTTTCAATAAGCCTCTCAGTTGCTTTCCAGCAATTGTCTTTTTCTCTTTCGTTCTCGCTCGCACTCTGGTTTCTAGCCCCAAGCCCGTCTCTCCTCCTGGCTGCTGCTTATAACATAGCGACAGGTGATCAGATAAAAAGGCCCAGGTGGGCCGTCTACGCACCTGTCGCTGAATTCGAGGCCTGTCCTGGCAACACCCTGCTTTGCTGCAGGCCTGCAGGCCACGCTCCCTCCACAGTTAGCTTCAGAATAACAATGCTATTACAAAGAATAAGAGACCTCTCTAGAAATGTTGGTCTTTCTTAAAAATGCACACGTTTTGTTGTGTTCAGTGTTAAAAAAATATTATATGGCTCTTACGTAAATACATTTTAAAATATTTGGCTTCTTGGCTCTCTCCGGCAAAATGTTTCACGACCCCTGCTATAATGCTTTCAGGTATTTTCTAGTTCAGATTTATGAAGTATGTACCAATGTTGTCAGAATTAGAGAGACACCTTTACTAAGATCAAAAGTGACTTTTGTGTCCGCTTTTTTCAATTTTCTTCTTCTCTCATTCATCTTTTTTTTTTTTAAGACGGCCTGTCAATGCTGGTGCATCTAATAGAATATGCAACACAAAAAGCATTAAGAACTTAAGAAAAAGTAAATCACATGTATAAAAAGTGTCGCAGTACAGCCAAAAAAAACAAAGAAGGAACTAAACACCAAAAATGTGTGGACTTGGAATACATATACAAAAACTTAAGATTTTGTTTCTTTGTCTTTTTAAAAAGTTGCAAATTCAGAAAACAGTGTTTTTAAAACTCTCAATTCACACAGAGCTGCAAAAATGCCTGGAGACGTTGTCATTTGCATACCTTGACATAAACACGCCCCTATCCAAAAGTGTATTTTTCAAGACTCAGCAAACTAGCTAATCCCTGGGAATGCACACTTTGCTGGAGAAGTGCTACCAAGCTCATCTTATCTTGAATTATCTTATCTTTTACTGCACACATGCAACGTCAGCCTTTGGCGCTGCTGGCCATGAATAGATGTGATGTAATGTACTTAAAGGGGAACTGCACTTTTTGGGGTATTTTGCCTATTGTTCACAATCACAATGACAGACATGATGACGGATGGATTTTTTATTTATTTTTATGCATTCTAAATAAGCGCTTTTCATGTCGTTCTCCCCAATTTCAGGTGCTAAATGGCGGTCAAAGTGTCCCAATTTTTTAGATTATATTCACCTAGTTTTTAGGTGAGATGCATGATTTATGATTTACAATAAACTTACACGAAGTAGGGAAGCGAGGAAGCAGCAAACCACTTGATGATGAAAACATGTGGACAATTGGTAGTGATTACATCGCCGCCATAAGTAGTTTGACTTTGTTAGCGCTAATAATAAGAATATCACTAACACTTGGTTAATACTCAAGTCAGTAAATGTGAATGGAGTATTTTTGGAGCCTTTTGAATAGTTATTTATTGCATTTTCTGGGCGGAATAGTGGCACTCTCATTGGCTCTGCTGTAAGCGGACTTTTATACATGTTTAAATATTTAGTAGACATTACAAAAAATGAGGGGTTCATGAGGGGTTCCTTCAATTGTCAGGAGATCTCCTGACGATTGAGAGAACCCCTCATGAAACAGTTCCATAGAGATGAAGTAGTCTTGTGATTTTTCCCACACATACATATTGCGCTCTACCACGGTATCAAGCACTATTCTCTGGATAATCCAATTAAGACATACATGTATATATATATATATATATATATATATATATATATATATATATATATATATATATATATATATATATATATATATATATATATATATACATATATATACACATATAGACATATATGTATATATATAATGTTCCGAGCGCAATGATGTCACGTTATTGATGGGAAAATGCATTTTTAGACAAAATTATTTGCTTGAGTGGTTAGGAGACACCAAGAGTAACAAGGGGTAGAAAATGGATTAGAAAGGACGGATAAAAAAATATATATAATTAAATATAATATATATATATATATATTTTTTTTTTTTTAACTTGGGACTTCCTGCGGGCCGGATTTTGGATGTTGGCGGGCCGACTGTGGCCTGTGGGCAGTAGTTTGGGGACCCCTGATTAAAATGAACAAACTAAATAAAATATTAATAAATAAAATTAAACAGCCCTTTTTTCATCCCTTTTTTTATTGAGACAAAGATTATTTATGTATTTAATACTTGTATGCTTACTATGATATATTATGTATTTATCATTTATTATTCACTGTTCTGTTATAGAGAACAAGGAAATTGGATAAAATTGCTATGGTGTGAAAAGGGGTAGGATTAAATAAGCTCTGCTTCTTCCTGCTCCTTTTCGGACGTGCTGTAATGAAACAACTGGAATTGTGTGATGCACTACAAGGTATAGTATGCATGCTCGAAATAAACTGAAACTGAACTGAACTGAATTCTTTATTGACATTTTGTTTCAAAGTCAAGCCAAAGGAAGCCGCAGGTTGCAGACCCCTGCTCTATTCTGTCTTTTCAGCCATTAACGTCCGCATCCGCGCCCAACAATCTAATTCCACCCCACCTCACTGTTGGCAGCTTTATATGGCTGCTCTTAGTTTATTGCTCATTTTTATTTAGAACAAATTCAGCTATGCGCATCGGACGTGAATGCGGGAGGCATATAAATGTAGCCCCGCGCTCCTGTTAGCTCATTGGAATGTATTACATCGCTTTAGTCTGAACATTGATTTTCCTTTTGTCTTCGGTGCTGCAGCTTCCAACCTCCCAAGATGAGCGCCATGTTTTAAAAAAAATAACAAGAGTCGGGAGGTCCTACAAAGAGGAGGTTAAGAAACATGATTCGCGGTCGTCATAAATTTGATAAGGGCCGTGCAGGGATGCTGGCCTTCACAGAAATCCTCCCACGCATGCACGCACACATGCGCACGGTAATGAGTTTGATTTCACATTATGATTTTGCACATAGCCATTAAAGCCGGGTTGCAATGTAATTATAGTCTGTGACAAATGAAGAGGTTATATTCCAACTATTAAACAGCTCATAAGTTTTGATGGAAGACATATATGATCAGTTAAAAGTGCTTCAGGCAGAAAAACGTTTCCGTCTACTATTGCCTTTTTTGTCTCGTCGTAGCACTGAAGATAAATAGTGTACATTACCTTACCACACCAAAGACACATATACAGTCGCCATCAAAAGTTTACAAACACTTGTAAACAACTTAAAGGCCTACTGAAACCCACTACTACCCACCACGCAGTCTGATAGTTTATATATCAATGATGAAATATTAACATTGCAACACATGCCAATACGGCCTTTTTAGTTTACTAAATTGCAATTTTAAATTTCCCGGGAGTTTTGTCTTGAAAACGTTGTGTATTGATGACGTGTACGCAAGACGTAACAGGTTTTTAGGAAGTATGAGCGCTGCGCACACACACAGCTAAAAGTCGTCTGCTTTAACCGCATAATTACACAGTATTTTGGAGATCTGTGTTGCTGAATCATTTGCAATTTGTTCAATTAATATTGGAGAAGTCAAAGTAGAAAGATGGAGTTGGGAAGCTTTAGCTTTTAGCCACACAAACACACGCTGATTCCTTGTTTAAAATTCCCAGAGGTGAATCTAGCGAACATGAATCACGACGGAATGTCAACTAGCAGGTTTCGGTGAGAAAATTGTGGTTAAAAAGTCGCTTCTTACCGGAGAAAAGCTGAGCTTGTGCTGTCCGTCGCTGCCTGAGACATTGGCGTTAAGACACCCGTGGACACTCCCCTCCGACTATCAGGTACTGTTAAACTCACTAAAACACTAGCAACACAATAGAAAGATAAGGGATTTCCCAGAATTATCCTAGTAAATGTCTCTAAAAACATCGGAATACGTCCCAATGCAATCGCGTTTTTTTTTTCTTTCTAGTCCGTCGCTATTAATATCCTCAAACACAAATCTTTCATCCTCGCTCAAATTAATGGGGAAATTGTCGTTTTCTTGGTCCGAATAGCACTTTTTGTCGGAAGCTCCCATTAAAAACAATGTGAATATGTGAGGAGCCCCCACACTTGTGACGTCATCCTCTGCGACTTCTGGTAGAGGCAGGGCTTTTCTCTTAGCACAGAAAGTTGCAAACTTTATCGTGGATGTTCTCTAGTAAATCCTTTCAGCAAAAATATGGCAATATCGCGAAATGATCAAGTATGACACATAGAATGGACCTGCTATCCCCGTTTAAATAAGAAAATCTCATTTCAGCAGGTCTTTAATGTCATGGCTGTCTTGGTTTCCAAAAATTTTTAAAACTCACGAAGTTTGGTTCTTTCATGAATTCATAATGGGTCAACTAAAAAAGTGACCAAATCTGCTGGGTCAAAAGTATACATACAGCAATGTTAATATCTGGTTACATGTCCCTTGGCAAGTTTCACTGCAATAAGGCAAATATTGCAAATAAAGACAACTTCAGATTGTTTTCTTTGTATAGAAATAGAACAAGCACATTTTGAAAATGTACAAATCCTAATGTTGTTGTTTTTTTGTGTTTTTTTACACTTACATGTTGCGGTTAAAGTATTCTATCTTTATTTTTGGTTACTTACACTTTCTCAATAAATTACGTGATAATCTTCAACAGTCAACTCATTGGTCTTCATTTTCAATCTGTTTGGATAAAAAAATACAAACGTAATATCAAAATCAAATTACAGGATGTTATTTATGTAGTTTGATCATTTTCCTCGACTGGTGCACGAACATCATGTGGTTATTTTTTTTTTTACATATGAAAAATCATCTACAAAGATACAAAAAATTGCTATTGAAACATCTAGTGGACACATTTAGAACAGCAGTTTCCTTCATTCAAAAATTTTGGCTCATTTTTATACTTAGCAAACTCATCTCGCAGGCCGGATAAAACCTTTTTGCGGGCCTGATCCAGCCCCCGGGCCGTACGTTTGTCACCCCTGGTTTAAATGAACTAAAAAAAAAAAAAAAAAAAAAATATATATATATATATATATATTTGGAAACATGTTACTTCACTGTCAATATGTCATAGAGGAACATTTTTAAATGGTCCACGAGAATGCATATGATTTATTTACACAAAACAGTTTTATATAAAGTCCAGACAGGGCGTCTCCTCACATGTATTGACCTGATCACTGACCATATATCTGTATAAGCAGGAGTTAGCACACGCCCAAGATAAAATTAATTCATGAAGTATTGACGAAGGCCCAAATAGGACATTTCATAAATAAATACTTATTTAAATATCATATTATAATATATTATTTATTAAATATACATTATAATCTAATACAAAAGTTTGTAATATAATATATCAGTATATATCATATGCTGTATATACAATTTGTAAATATTACATATATGTTATATTTAATATTGCTACTACGGTACATTTTTTAGTCTACTTTATACCTGCATTATCCTTTCCAACCTTACACTTTCCATCTTTTGTAACTGAGTTACTGTGTGGAACAATTTCCCTTGTGGATCATTAAATTTTGTTTAAGTCTAAGTCTGAAAAAAAAAAAAAAATACTCAAATTTATCTATTAATTACATAAATAAATTAGTCATGTAATAATCAATCCAACCATCCATTTTCTACCCCTTCTCCTTTTTTGGGGTCGCGGTGAATTTAATGATATATCTTTTTAAATAATTAATCAAATTGTGAATAAATAAAATGTATAATTTATTATATTATTAGATGTAATATTATATCGAATGAATTGATGACACATTTAACAATACATCTATGTATTTAGGTCCAAATAATTAAATAAATAATTAATGGCACATTGGAAGATGTATTTATTTAATGTTGTCCCATCAGGCCCTCCATATGGAAAGGATCATATATAAAGTGTGTGATTAATCTGCATATATATATGATTAATCGATCGACAAATCGATATCATCGCTTCTTTTTTTGTGACTAATCAAATGAGTTAACTTTCCTTCCTTCATACTTACTCGAAATAAGCTGTTTGGAATTATTTTTTCCCAGTTGTGAACAAATATATTCATACATGGTAGAAATTTACTCAAAGAGCTTCGCACGATACGGCATTGTAGTCTGACGTTGTAGTAAATAAGCTCCCTATTTTATTCCACCCTCTTGGTGTAGGGCAGACTGGCTCGTACATGCACATGTATCGTCCGCTGTTGCAAATTCGAATACAAAGTAGCATAAAATTCTAATTTATATGTGTCAGTAGAGTCAATATGGAAGCGTTGAAAACTGCAACAAAGATGGTGGGGAGAAGACCCAGTCGAAGCATAGACATGTAAAAATGATCACCCACTAAACAGCGCATCCTGAAGAGGCTTGAAGACGGTCTGTAAAATGTAATCTATGCAAAATTTTGACCAAACAAAGTGCTAACATGATACAGTTTAAGACTGTTCAAACCTAAAATGTTTACCAAGTACAAAGAAAAGGAATCCTAAAAAAAACATTTTTTGCTCACCATAAATTACATAACTATGTGTTTATGCAAACTTCATTCATTAATGTTTTTTATTTATTTATTTACAATTTTTTTTTTTTTCCAATGTTGTGTATTAACTAATGCGTTAAAAAGTGTTACGATACCTAATGGGGTTGGATTAAAAATGTAACGCCGGTTCGGCATCGTGGTACCGGGTTCGATTCCCTCATGGATGCGTCAAACGAAGAACAAAACAAAGGTAGGATCTAATAAAATGTATTAAAAAAGGTGAGCTCTGAACAAAAACACTGGAGCTAATAAAAAGGGAAACAAAAGACGCCAGCGTGAAAGCTAGGAAATATAAAGAACTAAGACTTGGCATGAAGGCATAAAAAGTAAAAACAAAGATGATTAGCATGTGAGCTAAAGATGACTAGGTGGCTGAGCTAATGAGCTAGCGAGAAAAGCATACCTGAGGTTACGTTGCGTATAAACAAACTAGAGTCCCAGAAAGAATAAACAAAAGAGGCTGGCTCCTCGATCTTAGCGCTGCTTTCGATACTGTCGATCATAATATTTTATTAGAACGTATCAAAACACGAATTGGTATGTCAGACTTAGCCCTGTCTTGGTTTAACTCTTATCTTACTGATAGGATGCAGTGTGTCTCCCATAACAATGTGACCTCGGACTACGTTAAGGTAACGTGTGGAGTTCCCCAGGGTTCGGTCCTTGGCCCTGCACTCTTCAGCATCTACATGCTGCCGCTAGGTGACATCGTACGCAAATACGGTGTTAGCTTTCACTGTTATGCTGATGACACCCAACTCTACATGCCCCTAAAGCTGACCAACACGCCGGATTGTAGTCAGCTGGAGGCGTGTCTTAATGAAATTAAACAATGGATGTCCGCTAACTTTTTGCAACTCAACGCCAAAAAAACGGAAATGCTGATTATCGGTCCTGCTAGACACCGAACTCTATTTAATAATACAACTCTAACATTTGACAACCAAACAATTAAACAAGGCGACACGGTAAAGAATCTGGGTATTATCTTTGACCCAACTCTCTCATTTGAACCACACATTAAAAGCGTTACTAAAACGGCCTTCTTTCATCTCCGTAATATCGCTAAAATTCGCTCCATTCTGTCCACTAAAGACGCTGAGATCATTATCCATGCGTTTGTTACGTCTCGCCTCGACTACTGTAACGTATTATTTTCGGGTCTCCCCATGTCTAGCATTAAAAGATTACAGTTGGTACAAAATGCGGCTGCTAGACTTTTGACAAGAACAAGAAATTTTGATCACATTACGCCTGTACTGGCTCACCTGCACCGGCTCCCTGTGCACTTAAGATGTGACTTTAAGGTTTTACTACTTACGTATAAAATACTACACGGTCTAGCTCCATCCTATCTTGCCGATTGTATTGTACCATATGTCCCGGCAAGAAATCTGCGTTCAAAGGACTCCGGCTTATTAGTGATTCCCAAAGCCCAAAAAAAGTCTGCGGGTTATAGAGCGTTTTCCGTTCGGGCTCCAGTACTCTGGAATGCCGTCCCGGTAACAGTTCGAGATGCCACCTCAGTAGAAGCATTTAAGTCTCACCTTAAAACTCATTTGTATACTCTAGCCTTTAAATAGACTCCCTTTTTAGACCAGTTGATCTGCCGTTTCTTTTCTTTTTCTTCTATGTCCCACTCTCCCTTGTGGAGGGGGTCCGGTCCGATCCGGTGGCCATGTACTGCTTGCTTGTGTATCGGCTGGGGACATCTCTGCGCTGCTGATCCGCCTCCGCTCGGGATGGTTTCCTGCTGGCTCCGCTGTGAACGGGACTCTCGCTGCTGTGTTGGATCCGCTTTGGACTGGACTCTCGCGACTGTGTTGGATCCATTATGGATTGAACTTTAACAGTATCATGTTAGACCCGCTCGACATCCATGCTCTCCTCCTCTCCAAGGTTCTCATAGTCATCATTGTCACCGATGTCCCACTGGGTGTGAGTTTTCCGTGCCCTTAGGGACGGCGTGGCGCAGTGGGAGAGTGCCCGTGCGCAACCCGAGGGTCACTGGTTCAAATCCCACCTAGAACCAACCTCGTCACGTCCGTTGTGTCCTGAGCAAGACACTTCACCCTTGCTCCTGATGGGTGCTGGTTGGCGCCTTGCATGGCAGCTCCCTCCATCAGTGTGTGAATGTGTGTGTGAATGGGTAAATGTGGAAGTGGTGTCAAAGCGCTTTGAGTACCTTGAAGGTAGAAAAGCGCTATACAAGTACAACCCATTTATCATTTATGTGGGCCTACCGAGGATGTCGTAGTGGTTTGTGCAGCCCTTTGAGACACTAGTGATTTAGGGCTATATAAGTAAACATTGATTGATTGATTGATTGATTATAAAGGGAAGGTGATTAACAGAGAAAAGGTGTGCACGAACCAAGAGTAGCAGCTGAAACTGATAAGTAACCATGGTGATGGACTAAACGGGAAATAAACGGATCAAACGGAGAATGAGAACAAAGATGGAAAAATAAACAATAATATGTGAAGATCCGAGTCACGGATCGCAACAAAAAAAGGTCTGCTTCCTATTACTCCTTTTCGGAACGGGAAATATGTTATGTATCATATTGTAATTGTGTGCATTTTTGAAATAAACGAACACCATACCATATTTTATTGTGATTAATCACATGAGTTGACTTGTTATTTTATGACAGCTCTAAATAATGAGAAGAATAGTGCAAAAAATAACATAGTATCACAGCAAATATGAGGAAAACATCTGCACAGCATATTCTATTGTATGTGCAACTACAATGATACCATTATTGTTAGAGGAATACCAATGTAAGACTTCCATAGCTGTACAAGTGTACCTAATGATGTGGCCCAGTGAAAATGAGGATATTAACAATGTTCACGTTCCTATTTTCATTTATTCAGACATTTAAACATTTGACGGACGCAAAGAAGACATGTCTATACATATAGTCTGAAATGGAAACGGCAGAAGCTAAAGATTATTAGACTATTTACAAAGTAAAAACAATAAACTACAAATGTTGTTGTTTCTGTTGTACATTCAGTTATTCACATTCATCACAAATTTTTTTTTGAAAAAGCTCTATCATTTTAATTTTACATTCTTAGCATCCATTTTCGACATATTTAAAAAAAAAAAAGATCTGTTGAAAATATTTTTTTATTTAATTTAAGTTTTACAGTTGTTTAGCTCTTGGTTTAACTTATTCCACACATTATTCCCGACAAATAACACACAACGCCGCTTTGCACTTATTCTCACGTATGTTGTTTTGTTAAACATTTCTTTCTTTCAGAATTTTTGGGGAAAAATCCCTGAATTTACACCGCTAACTTTTTATTGTTTACGTTACACATAAACTGTGTTAAAGTTGACCAAATCCTTCAATTTTAGTGCTTTTTATTTAATGAAAAGCTCATTTGTATGCCACTTTATTCACAGTGCGGATCACTCTTTTTGATTGATACTAATTGGATCGAGATTGGTTTTATAAGTGTTTCTCCACACTTCTAGGCCATAGGTCAGCGGTGTCACACTCATTCTAGATCGGGTGTAACGACCGGGTCGCATCGTGGTGCGGAGTTCATTCTCCCAGGAATGCAGACGGGCTTCGGACACAGCGTGAAGGTAGGAATAAATTATTTTTAAAAAAATAAATCAGACTTTACAAAGAAAAATGTGCTCAAAGCACAGAAGGCAAAAAACAAAGGGGCTAGTGTGAGAGCTACCAAGTAAAAGAGCCTTGAGGGGAGACTAGCAGGTATAGACAAAAGTTGTCATCTGTTGCGTATTGCAAATTAGGAAGCCAGACTGACTGACTCGAAAAGGTAGGCTTAAATAATGTCAGTGATTACAGAACACAGGTGCGCGTCCGGAACAAGCGGCAGGTGAAAATAATAAGTGACTATGGTTACCAACTCAGAGATGCGCAAACAGGAACCGAAGGAGTCCAAAACCAACAGAAAACACAAATGAGTTAAAAATCCAATCAGAATGTGATCCGGGCAGCGGATCATAACATCAGGGACCACATGGAGAAAAATATACTCCCAATTGGCAGCACTGGTAAAATCATGGCACGATAACTTAAAAATAAAGACAACTTTGGATTGTTTTTTTTGTTTAAAAGTAAAACAAGCACATTCTGAAAATGTACACATCATAATGTTGTTGGGTTTTTTTTTACACTTACATGTTGCGGTTTATAGTACTCTACATTTATTTGTGGTTATTTATACTTTCTAAATAAATGGTGCGATAATGTTTATCAGTCAACTCATTCGTGTTAATGTTCAATCTATAATGATACAAAAATAATATCGTATCCAATTACAGGTTGTTATTTATGTAGTTTGCTCATTTTCCTCAACCGATGTACTAAAATTGTGTGGTTTGTTTTTTAATATATGTAGTATAATCTACATAGATACAAATAATTGCTATTGCAACATCTGGTGGACACATTTAGAACAGCTGTTTCTTTCATTCAAAAATGTTGACTAATTTTTATACTTAGCAAACTCATCCCTCGGGCCGGATTAAACCTGTTCGTGGGTCTGATGTGGCCCGCGGCCCTTACGTTTGATACCCCTGCCATAGGTCATACCTGGAAAAACTGGGGAACAGTATTGTCACGGCCTGGGCGCATGCCAATGCTCCAAGAACGCACTTCCAGTAGCATGCCAGGCGCGTGTCAGTCCTGCTACAGCCGGCAGCTGCAATCAATCACCAGCAATAAGCACACCTTTGGTTGATCAGAGGTCCTGCCTTCTTAAGCCAGTGCAGACCTGCGTTCTGGGCCAGAACATACGTAATCATCTGTTGCCGTAGTAAGAATCCCGTTTCTGGCTCCTCTCCCGCGCACTTGATCTCTCTCAGTGCCTTCCCTGTTCCTGTGTCTTATGTCCTATGTGTTTCCCGCAGTGCTTCCCCCTGTCTCCCGTGATCGAGCTGTGCGCCACGACTTTGCACTGGATTCTGGACTGGCTCCTTCGATCCTCGACCCCCGCTTGGACACTGACCTCCTACGCCCCGCTATAGCCTTCGACTTCCCGCATGTTTCACGGATCTAAATGCATGCCCTGCCCCCTTTTGGACTTGCTTCTCGCTCAACATTTACGGTAACACTCAACAGTTAATTCATACACATAGTCACACACACCATACACTCTTGGATTTTGTCACACTCCATTCTTTAGTTGATTATATCATTATTGTTTGTTATCACACATATACAGTAGATTAGATTAGATAGTACTTTAATTATTCCTTCAGGAGAGTTCCTTCAGGAAAATGAAAAGTTTCAGCACAATCCCATTCAAGATCAGACAAACGTTACAGGGAGACAGAACAGGATCACTGACGGGTCTGCCGGCTTCCAGCGCCCCTTAAAAAAAGGTGAGATACAGGTAAACAAGGGGGGAATGGGAGAAAAAAATAGAAGATTAAAATAAAATAAAATATAATAAAAAAATTGGTCTAAGCCTGAGCCCTGGAGAGGGGTCCAGACTGAGGCCAAGGGAAAAAAACAACAACTCGTAGCCATAGTACACATCCCTCTCACATGTGTGTAAGAGGGAAACATCAAACAACAAAGAAAACAAAGGACATTAAAGACATTAAAGCAGCGGATACAACCAGCCACTTTTACATACAGCTATGAATAAAAACTAAAAGAAACATATACACTGTGGTGGCCTCTGCGGTGTTCCACGCCATCGTCTTCTGGGGTGGAGGGAGAATGGCCAGAGACAGGAGCAGACCCAACAAAGCAACCAAGAGAGCCGACTCCACTCTCGGCCGCCAACCAACTCTCGGCCAGTGTCCAGTCCGCATGGATGAGCGAGGATACGTCCAAGGAGACTGAGGTGTCCGACACCTGCTCACCCAGCCAAGACACAGCGAAGCCTCTCCGTCCCGGCGCTCAGTGCCAGCTCCGCAGCCCTGTCCCCTCATCCGCATCTCCTCCAGTCCCTCCAAACCAACTCCGGTGTGGATGAGACCCAGCAGCTGGTCTCCATGGCCAAAAGGCTCCCGGGAGGCAGATCCAGAAGTCCACAAAAAGCACCGCAGAGGTCACGAATGTGCCACCCCTTGTCACACAGTCCCAAGGGCAAAAAAATATAATAACACATGAAAACAAGAGGGAAACACAAAAGGATGACACAAGAGCACAGAGCTCCTGCCAACAGTAGCCACTACAGCAGCGCCATCTTGGAAAAAAAAAAAAATAGTGCATATAGGGACGGCGTGGCGCAGTGGGAGAGTGGCTGTGCGCAACCCGAGGGTCACTGGTTCAAATCCCACCTACAACCAACCTCGTCACGTCCGTTGTGTCCTGAGCAAGACACTTCACCCTTGCTCCTGATGGGTGCTGGTTGGGGCCTTGCATGGCAGCTCCCTCGGCGGCATAGCTCGGTTGGTAGAGTGGCCGTGCCAGCAACTTGAGGGTTGCAGGTTCGATTCCCGCTTGTGCCATCCTAGTTACTGCTGTTGTGTCCTTGGGCAAGACGCTTTACCCACCTGCTCCCAGTGCCACCTACACTAGTTTAAATGTAACTTAGACATTGGGTGTCACTCTGTAAAAGCGTTTTGAGTCGCTTGAGAAAAGCGCTATATAAATATAATTCACTTCACTTCACTTCACACTCCCTCCATCAGTGTGTGAATGTGTGTGTGAATGGGTAAATGTGGAAGTAGTGTCAAAGCGCTTTGAGTACCTTGAAGATAGAAAAGCGCTATACAGGTACAACCCATTTATTTATCATTTATATATATATATATATATATATATATAATAAGTTGTAGTTAAATACTATGCCCCCTTGTGGCCTGTGCCGTCTACTCCCCTCCTACATAACAAATATAAAATATACATATATTTAGTCTCTTAGCAGTTTACAATGTTAACATACTTGTACAACCACTGGTGCATTCCAATATGGCTGTCAGTGAACATCACTGCAAAAACAGGTAACATAATGATAGGGGCAAGACACCTCACAGAGCAGCTTTGCTGTCTGACACCTTGTGACAAGGCGAGCTGGCAAAGCGACGACTGTCACCTCTAATCTCCCCAATCCAAGCCAATACGCGCATGTACGCACCTGCAAATGCTGCCACCACTGCTGGCGCTAAAATATGTTCCTGCCTCGCACCCTGCATGCAATCTTTTCTTGTGAAGAAACACCTACGGGGGATTAAAAGTAGACCATGCTCCCCAGGGATCCTTTTTTTCCCCCCCGTAGTGCACACACACCCAAAGGACTGTCCCGTCTCATGCTGGCCAGGCTCCCGCAGGCCCCGCTTTGATGACTTCCTCCTGCTCGGTGGCGCTGCGTCTTTTAGGTGTGACTGTCATCAAAAAAATGAGGAAGAGCGAGGCGGGGAGATTAGCATATCACTGGTAGATTAGTGGTTGTGTAGCGTGTGCATGTACTGACAGAAGGTAGTAATGAAGTCAAAAGCGCCCCTCCTTCCCCTAGCCTAAATCTGTTAAACCCCCGGTGTAAGCGGAGGAGTTCAGTCGGAACGATAGATAGAAGGCGCAGGACTTTGGCTTCTTTATCTCCTCTTTTCAGAAAGACCGTGTTTCCTGTTGTGAAGCCGCACAAATACAAGCATAGTTTGACTTCTTTCCATCCAATACGGAATAACACATATTCCAAATCATTTCATCAGTGAGTACAAAACATTCTGTATATGTCCCAAAAATTTAAAATCGGAGATATTTGTACTTTGTAAAATAATTTTGTTTTCTATAGAAAGTTTGGACACACCTTCTCATTCAATGCATTTTCTTTATTTTCATGACTATTTACATTGTAGATTGACACTGAAGGCATCAAAACTATTGAATGAACACATGTAGAGTTATGTACTTCACAAAAAAAGGTGAAATGACTGAAAACACATTTTATATTCTAGTTTCTTCCAAATAGCCCCCCTTTGCACACTCATGACATTCTCTTGATGAGCTTCAAGAGGTAGTCACCTGAAATGGTTTTCACTTCACAAGTGTCATAGTTTTGATGACTTCAGTGACAATCTACAATGTAAATAGTCATGAAAATAACGAAAATGCATTCAAATGAGAAGGTGTGTCCAAACTATTGGCCTGCACTGTGCATCGATAAGAAATATCAATAAGGGTATCGTACTGATAAATATCGTAATGAATAGAAACACTCTGATGGCTGTATGCTCTTTACAAGAAGATGACATAACTGTATTTCCCCTTACGCTGCACACATAGATGACTTGTTTAAGACTTTAAAAAAACCTTGGTTGATAAAGACTTCCCTGCTCTGAGATGTTGGAAATGTTCAACCTTTTGTGCTAATATAAATGGGAATTAAAATATATTTTTTACGTCTTTATTTCAACAAAATAAAAAGAATACCGATAAATACAGGCGTCGATAAGAACTTATCAATAAGGGTATCGTATTGATACGTTCTTATCGGTACTATTTGTAATTTGTCGAATTAAATAATATGGTACCGAAAAATACTGGTATCAATAAGTACTTATCTAATAAGGGTATCATATTGATAAGTTCTTATAAATACCATTATTTATTGGTATTATGTATAATTTATTGAAATAAAGACGGAAAAAAAATGATAGATAAATACTGGTATCGATAAGAAATATCAATTAGGGTATGGTATTGATAAATTCTTATCAATACCGGTATTTATCGGTACTATATGTAATTTGTTGAAATAAAGACGGAAAAAAAAAAGATTTTAGTCCCCATTTATAGGAGCACAAGAGGTTGAACATTTCCAACATCTCAGAGCACACTGCAAAAAGTCAGTGTTCAAAAACAAGAAAAAAATAATACAAAAATGATGAGTATTTTATTTGAACGAAGCAAAATTATCTGCCAATAGAACAAGAAAATTTGGCTTGTCAAGACTTTCCAAAGCAAGTAAAATTAGCTAACCTCAATGAACCCAAAAATACCTTTTAAAATAAGTATATTCTCACTAATAACAACTGTACTACTATATGAGTACCTGTTTTCTAATATTTCATTGAAAATAAAACGGCAAAGTCCATTGAGCTGTCATCTGTTTTAATATGAGACACAATTCTGTCAAAGTCATGATTTTTTCTTTTCATGCTTGAAATAAGAAATTATTACTTTAAAAACGTAGGTTTATACTTGTGAGTGTTGATGACACAGCTTTGCAACAGTTTATATTCTAGTTTCAAGCATGTTTTACTCAATATCCATCCATCCATCCATTTTCTACCGCTTATTCCCTTTCGGGGTCGCGGGGGGCGCTGGCGCCTATCTCAGCTACAATCGGGCGGAAGGCGGAATATAGAAATATAAAATTATAAAATCTCAGCAACAAGGTGTAATATCTTACTGAGATAATTTTGGACCAAAATTCTTAAAATAAGTACGTTTGTAAAACAATCTAACAAAAAATCTGCTTAGTGAGAAGAATTATCTTATCAGTCAGAAAATAAGCAAATATCACCCTTATTTGAGATACCGTATTACCTTGAATTGCCGCCGGGGCGCTAATTAATTTAAAACCTCTTCTCACTCCCGTGCTTACCAAAGGCATGCGGTAAAAGTAAGCAGGCGCTAATTATTTTGAAACCTCTTCTCACTCCGGCACTTACCAAAGGTATGCAGTAAAAATTTGAGTGTGATGTAAACTTGGCCCTTAAATCCTACTGAATAGCTCTTAATCTTCTTCCCTTTATGCGATTTCAAATTACCGGTATTGAAATCAGCCTCCTCCATTTTGAAAATGATGACAGGAGGAGTGTCACTCGTGACGTCACGAGTTTAACCAGGCGGTAATACTATGCATGCGCTAATTATTTTGGGAAGCGAGTTTGAGCTGGCAGTAATTCAAGACAGGCGCATACTATATGCCCTGCGGCAATTCAAAGAAATACGGTATTTAATCTTGCTTAGATTTCAGTTTTTGCAGTGCAGGGAAGTCTTTATCAACAAATGTTTTTCTAAGTCTTAAACAAGTCAACTATGTGTGCTGTGTAAGGCGAAATACAGTTATGTCATCTTCTTGTAAAGAGCACACAGACCCATCAGAGTGTTTCTATTCATTACAATTACACTCAGCTGGAAATTACATTTACATGTGTGTATGGCCTGCTTGTGCAAAGCACAGATCCTTTACAAGATACGTCATATGAAATGAATCATATAAATCAATACAATTACTTAGCATGTTATGTGGGTGTGCATTTTGTAACAATAGGAATTGTTTTTGTGTTTTAAATGTCAGGCTTTCCCCTGACAGTTTGTCTATGTTTTAGTTAATTTCCTCTGCATTTGTCTGTCTCCTGTGTGTTTAGTATTTCCTGTCCTTATTTCCTGTCTAGTGCTCTTATTTTGTCAGCTTCCTGTCCTGTTCCCTGATTGTTGTGTTCCTCCTCAGCTGCGGCTGATTGGCACCTGGCCACACCTGTTACCAATCAGCCGGCTCCCATTTGTGCCTGCTTTGTCTTGTGTCAGTTGCTGGATCATTGTATTGTCATTCGGACTTGTTGTTGCCATATGTTGCTTTTGTCGTGTCTGTGATTCTTTTCAGCTATTACCTGTCATGCTACATTTTGTCCTGGTCGTCGTAGCGGTAAGCTGTTCTTGTTAGCCATTAGTTATTTCCAGTTTTTCTGTTTGCTATCCACTAGCTTCCATGCCAAAGTTCCTTTTTGTTTTCTAGCTTCCAGTACTAGCTCCCCTAGTTTGTTATTCCGCCCACATGCGTGCTTTTTGTTTGTTCCTGTTTAGTTTTAATTAAATCATGTTTTCATATGCTATGCCTGCCTCCGTCTCTGCATCTCGGGGTTAGACAACAAATAACTCTGACATTAAACACGCAAATGTGACGCAATGGAGTGACGACAGACGGCAACCAGAAACATCAGTCTCAGTGGATTATACCTTTCTTCAAAGCAGCTTTATGGATTATCATATTAAAAGTCAATGTTTCACTTTTTTGAGTTGATTTTTATTTGACCTGTGGATTAATAGGTTCTCTAGTTGTGACCCGTTGTGAGTAAAGTGCGTTCACTTCAAACTGACAAAGCCTGCATGACTCTGAGGAACTTTTGAGAAGGAATTATTGTTGTGCGACAAACTTTTGTGTGGTGTTGCTTCCTTATTTGTCATTATTCAAAGCTGATTTTTATGTGTAGCAGCCGCATCTGAACTCTATGTGACAGCGCGTCATAATAACGTCAGTCAGCTGGAACAAAAAATACTGATAGCTTTATCGTTAGTCCAGAATCTTCACGGTCTTCATGGACGGATCTAATTAGATCCCTCGTGAAGAGGTGCATTTGAACTAATTTAATTAAAAAAAAAAAAAAAAACACTTTTCGCCTAACCGTCTGGATAGTAAAATTGTTTGGACCTGACAGGTTTTCGAGTACATTGCCTCTGCAGCCTTAATCAGAGCTGGTGTCACGTGATGTGACGTCATCTGTGATGAGTTATCAATCCCACCTGAGGTAGTGGGATGGCGGTGTCCCTACGGCATTGGCCGGGCCGCCCTTCGCTGTCTGATGGTTTGTCGG
The DNA here is from genome assembly GCF_033978795.1 of Nerophis ophidion. NCBI lineage: Eukaryota > Metazoa > Chordata > Actinopteri > Syngnathiformes > Syngnathidae > Nerophis > Nerophis ophidion. Next base: position 20,124,567 of record NC_084619.1, read on the forward strand.
ACAGCCGGGTAACGTAAATGAATGTGGGGAAATAAAAAGCATCCAATCCTATCAGACCGGGCAGAAGCGGAGGCAGAAGCGGAAGCGGAAGTAGAAGACACACCCCCTGGAGCACCTGTCAGTCACAGCGTTTTGACTACGGAGCCACTTTATGGAAGTACCATATTTCCTTGAATTCATTTAAAACCTCTTCTCACTCCTGCACTTATCAAAGGCATGCGGTAAAAGTAAGCATGCGCTAATTATTTTAAAACCTCTTCTCACTCCGGCACTTACCAAAGGTATGCAGTAAAAATTTGAGTGTGATGTAAGCTTGGACCTTAAATCCTACTGAATAGCTCTTAATCTTCTTCCTTTTATGCGATTTAAAATTACCGGTATTGAAATCAGCCTCCTCCATTTTGAAAATGACGACAGGGGAAGTGTCACTCATGATGTCACGAGTTTGACCAAGCGGTAATACTAAGCATGCGCTAATTAGTTTGCGAAGCGAGTTTGACCCGGCAGTAATTCAAGGCAGGCGCATACTATATGTCCTGTGGCAATTCAAAGAAATACGGTATTCTCCTTTTTGACTATTTTAGTGACTTACCATTGGCCTGTGGAGAACCTGGACAACACAGACGCTTATCAGGAGGACTTTTGAGTTGGACGTACAGACGCGGTGCCGTGAGTACACAGCTGCGGCTTCCGAAGAATTGTTTGCTTGCCCCTACGTGCGTGCCGCTGTGCACAAGTCTCGTACGTAACTTTGGGGACTTTGGGGGAATATTTGAGTGGTATAAACTTTGGGGAGGTGAACGGTATTTTGGGCTGTGGGATTGTGTGTGTTGTGCGTGTTATATGGATGGGAAAGGGGAGGTGTTTGTTATGCGGGATTAATTTGTGATGTATTAAATATAAGCCTAATGGTGTTGTGGCTAATAGTTATACCCGTCTTGTGTTTATTTACTGTATTAATCATTTCCAGCTGAATATCAGGTCCCACCCGTGACTCCTTAATTAGCGTAGTGGCAGAGACACCCGGGGAACTTGGGTGCGTTTGTTACAAATGTTTTTTTTGGAAAAAACAAGTATGTGCTCCAATCACTCTATCACAAAAAAATAAGAGCTGTAGAAATGATTGGAACCTCAAGACAGCCATGACATTATGTTCCTTACAAGTGTAAATACTTTTGACCACGACTGTATATGTGCGTTTGCCATTTTCCCTTGTCCAGGGTGTACCCCGCCTTCCGCCCGATTGTAGCTGAGATAGGCGCCAGCGCCCCCCGCGACCCCAAAAGGGAATAAGCGGTAGAAAATGGATGGATGGATGCCTACTAGGTCGCATTGGGCTGGCGGACGGAGGGCGGAGGGGGTCTTAAACGATGGCATTGTGTGTGTGTGGACAAGAATGAGGTTAACTTTAAAGGGGAACATTATCACCAGACCAATGTAAGCGTCAATATATACCTTGATGGTGCAGAAAAAAGACCATGTATTTTTTTAACCGATTTCCGAACTCTAAATGGATGAATTTTGGCGAGTTAAACGCCTTTCTGTTTATCGCTCTGGAGGCGATGACGTCAGAATGTGACGTCGCCGAGGTAATACAGCCTTGGAGACATCATGCCTCGTCGGTGTGTTGTCGGAGGGTGTAACAACACTAACAGGGAGGGATTCAAGTTGCACCACTGGCCCGAAGATGCGAAAGTGTCTGCCGCCAGACCCCCATTGAATGTGCCAGAGTGTCTCCACATTTTACCGGCGATGACAGACATGGCACAGAGATGTATGGATAACCTGCAGATGCATTTGCAACGATAAAGTCAACGAAATCACAAAGGTGAGTTTTGTTGATGTTGACTTATGTGCGAAGCAGACATATTTGTTCGCGGCGTGACTGCCAGCTAATCGATGCTAACATGCTACACTAATCAACGCTAACATGCTATTTACCGGCGGTGCTAAAGCAGACATGGCACATAGATGTATGGATAACCTGCAGATGCATTTGCAACGATAAAGTCAACGAAATCACAAAGGTGTGTTTTGTTGATGTTGACTGCCAGCTAATCGATGCTAACATGCTACGCTAATCGATGCTAACATGCTATTTACCGGCGGTGCCAAAGAAGACATGGCACAGAGATGTATGGATAACCTGCAGATGCATTTGCAACTATATTACGTTTCCTTCCACACACATTCAATGAGAAAAAAACACTTACCAATCGACGGATTTAAGTTGCTCCAGTGTCAAGAGATGCGAAAGTCCTGATCGTTTGGTCCGCACATTTTACCGGCGATACTAACGCAGCTATTCGGCCATGCTATGGCTATGAATAGCTTCAATAGCTATTCGCTCAATAGCTTCAGTTTCTTCTTCAATACTTTCATACTCCAACCATCCGTTTCAATACATGCGTAATCTGTTGAATCGCTTAAGCCGCTGAAATCCGAGTCTGAATCCGAGCTAATGTCGCTATATCTTGCTTTGGTATTCGCAATTGTTTATTTACATTGGCAGCACTGTATGACGTCACAGGGAAATTGATAGTCTCATCGCAAATAGCGAAAATCAAGCACTTTAAAGCTTTTTTTAGGGATATTCCGAGACCGGTAAAATTTTGATAAAAACTTCAAAAAATACAACAAGCCACTGGGAACTGATTTTTATTGTTTTTAACCCTTTTGAAATTGTGATAATGTTCCCCTTTAACCGGCTTAGTGTAGAAGGGGCCTAAGACTGCCAGCAAAACGGCTCTAAGATGGGCTGTAAAATTTAATGGGCCTGATTTGCTAAAAGGTTTGCGTTCATTAAAGGCCACTACTACCGACCACGCAGTCTGGTAGTTTATATATCAATGATGAAATATTAACATTGCAACACATGCCATTATGGCCTTTTTAGTTTACTAAATTGCAATTTTACATTTCCCGCGATGTGTCCTGTTGAAAACGTCGCGGTGTGATGACGCTTATGTTGACGCGTGCTTGTGACGTTATTGGTTGGAGAGGACATTTTATCCCAGCACTACTCACGGCTAAAAGTTGTCTGCTTTAATCGCATAATTACACAGTATTTTGGACATCTGTGTTGCTGAATCTTTTGCAATATGTTTAATTAATAATGGAGACTATAAAGAAGAAAGCTGTTGGTGGAAAGCGGTGGATTGCAGCTGCCTTTAGCAACCAAAACACAGCTGGTGTTTCTTTGTTTGTTGTGAAGCTTTAATATGGAACAGACCGTTCAAGCGAAAATGTTTTTTTTACCACATGTCAACCGGCAGGTTTCGGTGAGAAAATTGTGGTAATAAGTCGGCTCTTACCAGAGAAAAGAGCGGAGCTTGTGTCCTCTTGCATCTGTCAGAGGCAGCTGCGACTTTTTTGGCTCCTCCATGGCTTCCATCAGAGACACTGGCGGTCACCACACCCCTCCGACTTTTAGGTATTACTTTATAATCTCACTAAAACACTAGTAACACAATAAGCAGATAAGGGATTTTCCAGAATTATCCTAGTAAATGTGTCTAATAACATCTGAATAGCTCCCACTGCCGTCTGCTTTTTTTCCCTTCTAGTGCTTCACTTTAACTTTCCTCATCTATGAATCTTTCATCCTCTCTCAAATTAATGGAGAAATAGTCGCTTTCTTGGTCCGAATCGCTCTTGCTGCTGGAGGCTCTGATTATAAACAATGTGAGGATGTGAGGAGCTCTACAACCCGTGACGTTACACGCAAATCGTCTGCTACTTCCAGTACAGCCAAGGCGACCAAAAGTTGCGAACTTTATCATCGATGTTCTCTACCAAATCCTTTCAGCAAAAATATGGCATTATCGCGAAATGATCAAATATGACACATAAAATGGACCTGCTATCCCCGTTTAAAAAAGAAAATCGAATTTCATTGGCCTTTAAAGCACGCAAAGTTGATCTACTTAACGTGTGCAAAGTGGATTGTGTCTGTGAAGTGAGCCGAATAAGGCACGCAATCCATTTTGCGTCCCTTTTTTCATCGATATCCAAAATATACGCTGATCATCAAAACACCCACAATCTTGGTAGGAGAAAATACAAGTATATTATACAGCATACGCATTGTGATTTACCAGTTTGGGAACACTATTTTGCCTTTTATTCAGCATGCTTGAAAAGGTCGCACAAACTTACAGAGTTACGCACACGGCTGTGAGAAAAGAGGTGCTTGAGCTGCAGAGACACATGATAAACAGAGAATCCTCCATTTCAACATATTTGGACAGAAATAGGGTATAAAATACAGTAGACATATTGTCTATTTGGCAACATTCTTTTATAATTTTATAGCTGCTAGATGACTTAAGGGTCTGATTAAAACAAATTCAAATGATGCGTTTTGGTGTCATTTAATGCATTTTAATGACGTTTGTTTTTTCACAGAGAATATATATTACTAATATATATCCTATAGCTCAATTTTTTTTCATCAGGTACCATCTCAGAAAACTTTTGGCTCTCCAAGTATCTCAATAATGACCAAAACTTAAACATAGTAGTGTAGTAGGCCCAAGTATTCATTTAAAACAAGGGATAGGTTGTAACACATATATTTCATATTTTTTTAACATTAACACTGTGTTTGACGTTTAAGAAAATAAAATACTCTAGAAATGCATCGATAACGTGACATCATCGCGCTCTGAATATATATGTATATTTATGTATGTATTTGCCCGGAAAAGGGTGGAATGCCATCTCCGGGTTGGGGAGGAAACCCTGCCCCAAGTGGAGGAGTTCAAGTACCTAGGAGTCTTGTTCACGAGTGGGGGAAGAGTGGATCGTGAGATCGACAGGCGGATCGGTGCGGCGTCTTTAGTAATGCGGACGTTGTACCGATCCGTTGTGGTGAAGAAGGAGCTGAGCCGGAAGGCAAAGCTCTCAATTTACCGGTCGATCTACGCTCCCATCTTCACCTATGGTCATGAGCTTTGGGTCATGACCGAAAGGATAAGATCACGGGTACAAGCGGCCGAAATGAGTTTCTTCCGCCGTGTGGCGGGGCTCTCCCTTAGAGATAAGGTGAGAAGCTCTGTCATCCGGGAGGAACTCAAAGTAAAGCCGCTGCTCCTTCACATCAAGAGGAGCCAGATGAGGTGGTTCGGGCATCTGGTCAGGATGCCACCCGAACGCCTTCCTAGGGAGGTGTTTAGGGCACGTCCAACCGGTAGGAGGCCACGGGGAAGACCCAGGACACGTTGGGAAGACTATGTCTCCCGGCTGGCCTGGTAACGCCTCGGGATCCCCCGGGAAGAGCTAGACGAAGTGGCTGGGGAGAGGGAAGTCTGGGTTTCCCTGCTTAGGCTGTTGCCCCCGCGACCCGACCTCGGATAAGCGGAAGAAGATGGATGGATATGTATGTATATATATCTATATACATGTATATATAGAGATATATATGTGTATATATACATATATTTGAATATATATATATACATATATACATACATATATATATATATATATATGTATGTATATATGTATATATATATATATATATATATATATATATATATATATATCTATATATATACATATATAGTCAAGGTTTCTGTGGTTTATCTGTTATACAGTGAGTGCTCAATACCGGTGTAGAGCTGAGTATACGTTAGATCAGAATATATACAGTATATATATATATATATATATATACATATATATATATATATATGTATATATGTATATACAGTATATATATATATATATATATATATATATATATATATAAAGGATTTTATATAGGGCTTCACGGTGGCAGAGGGGTTAGTGCGTCTGCCTCACAATACGAAGGTCCTGCAGTCCTGGTTTCAAATCCAGGCTCGGGATCTTTCTGTGTGAAGTTTGCATGTTCTCCCCGTGAATGCGTGGGTTCCCTCCGGGTACTCCGGCTTCCTCCCACTTCCAAAGACATGCACCTGGGGATAGGTTGATTGGCAACACTAAATTGGCCCTAGTGTGTGAATGTGAGTGTGAATGTTGTCTGTCTATCTGTGTTGGCCCTGCGATGAGGTGGCGACTTGTCCAGAGTGTACCCCGCCTTCCGCCCGATTGTAGCTGACATAGGCACCAGCGCCCCCCCGCGACCCCAAAAGGGAATAAGCGGTAGGAAATGGATGGATGGACGGATTTTATATAAAATCCCCTCAAGAGCAGAGAAACCTGCGAAACAGGCTTGCAGGGATTAAATAGTCTCTGTGTTTTTTCCTGACCTAACAAATATATATATATATATATATATATATATATATATATATATATATATATATATATATATATATATATATATGTGTATATATATATATATATATATATATATATATATATATATATATATATATATATATATATATATATGTATACATATACATATATAGCCCGGCCTACGGCCAATTTTTTTTAACCCAATGCGGCCCCCGAGTCAAAAAGTTTGGGGACCCCTGCACTAAATGGAGTCGTGCAGCCTCCCTCACGAACACCTTCAGCGGTAAAAAAAAGAAATGAGATGTAGATGCACGCCGGCTTCTAAAATGCCCATAAAAAGTAGTACATGTTTCATAGCAAAACCCCACAGGTATGACCGCGATAGCATGGATGTGCCATCTCTGTGGTGATGCCCCAAATGTACACCCAAAATCCTCATTTAAGTAAGGCGGTCTACACCACTTTTCAATTGTACGCGCAGTGTTAGTCGGTCACACACAACACGCTCACTAATTGCATCTGCTATTTCATATGTTTCACATGCTGTTTAGCACATTTGTAATTGAATCTTAGTAAATATGTCATGATCCGTGGACCGGATCATGTTTTGTTATGTACTGTTAGTTTTGGACTCCCTTAGTTCCTGTTTGTGCACCCCTGGTGTGTTTTAGTTTCCATGGGGATTAATTGGGTTCACCTGCCTCTGGTAAGTGGTCGGCAGGCTCAGCTGCTGTCAACCACTAATCAGAGTTATTTATTCACCTTGCTCGCCTTCCTCAGTCTGGCTTCATTGTTTGCTTCATGCAATAATTACATTTGTAGTTCTTGTCTGCTATTCTCATCTTCCTGTGCTAAGAGGTAACCACGGCTTCCCGTGTGATCGGCACATTTTCTTTCTGCTTGTTTTGTGTTTTTGGTAAGAGTTTAATTTTGAAAATTAAATCATGTTCTAACCTGCACGCCTTGTCCGGAGTGGTCTGTCTGCATCCCGGGGGAACAAACCCTGCGGTCCACCCCCCACTGCGATCCCTCCGCCGTGACAAAATCAAGCGAAATAAATGCAACATTTTGATCAAAGCACCACCAATATATGTAATGTACACCACAATCAAGTATTTGAAATGTAAAACAAATATAATATGAGCCCTTTAAGGCGATAACATGCCCGCTTAGCTCTTTTTGGGCTTAAGTGCAAATGATTCCCAACATGCAAGCTGTGACACAAGAACGCGCCTTGACCCTTTCTGCCACAGGACCGATAAGATCTTAACCCAATGGATTTTTTCATTTGTAGATCTCACAGAATCAATGTTCTGTTTTTGCCTCCTCTGCCACTGACCGTGGATCAGTGCACATGAGTATTAAGGCCACACTGCCAAAAAAAAAAAACACAAGAAGAAGAAATGTTTTGGCTTATCAATGCCGTCATCTGTAGGAACACTTGAAGAAAGAACGAAGAAGTCGACACAATGAACTCTACTGGGGGGTTTGTTTAACACAAGGGGTCTCAAACACGCCGCCCGCGGGCCAATTCCAGCCCGCGAGACGTTATTTTGCGGCCTGCACCTTGATGTGAAAATTTAATGTTGGTGCGGCCCGCAAGTTTTATATGAATGGCGCTTTACAGCGTCATACTTGTATACCCTAGATTTTTCCGGGAGACTCCCAATTTTCAGTGTCCCTCCAGGGGTAATCATTCTCCCGAATTTCACCCAAACAATAGTATTACAGGGGCACCGTGGAGGCGATGCCTTTATGGTCCTCTACAACATGTACAAACAGCGTGCCAGCCCAGCCACATGTTGTATTTGGCTTCAACAGACGCAGTAAGCGACTGCAAGAAATACTTGATCAACAGCCATTCAGGTCACACTGAGGGTGGCCGTATAAACAACTTTATCACCGTTACAAATATGCGCCACACTGTGAACCCGCACCAAACAAGATTGACGAACACATTTTGGGAGAACATCCGCACAGTAACACAACATAAACACAACAGAACAAATACCCATTCTGGTCAATTTTGTTTGGTGTGGGTTCACAGTGTGGCGCATATTTGTAACAGTTATAAAGTTGTTTATGTGGCCACCCTCAGTGTGACCTGTATGGCTGTTGATCAAGTATGTCTTGCAGTCAATTCCTTGGATCTGCAGAAGCCTCAAAGAATATGTGAGTGGGCCGGCACACTGTTTGTAAGGTGAAAAAGCGGACGAGACGGCAGGTTGTAGAGGACGCTAAAGGCACTGCCATCACGGCACGCCCTTAATATTGTTGTCCGGGTGAAAACCAGTAGAATGAATGACCTGGGAGATTGTCGGGAGGGGCACTGATATTCGGGTGTTTCCGGAAAGATCGCGAGAGTTTGCAAGTATGTTGCTCGGGCAGGAAAGCCATTCAAAGAAGGTGAATTCATTTAAAAGTGCATGTTAGATTTTTTAAAGAAATCTTTTCTCGCGGCCCAGCCTCACCCAGTTTCTGCATCCAGTGGCCCCCAGGTAAATTGAGTTTGAGACCCCTGGTTTAACACGTCAATGATTTTTGATGTTCAATTGACTTTATTCATGTAATATTTTGACCTTATTTTTGCAACAAAGGTCCCCATGTATGTTAACCACTGTATCAGGAAACAAGATAAAACTAAAGTAAAATAAAAGGGCTTACTTATCGTGGGTTAGATCATGGGTCAGCAACCCAAAATGTTGAAAAAGCCATTTTGGACCAACAAAAAATCTATCTGGAGCCGTAAAAAGTTACATAAGTGTTACAATGAAGGCAGCACTTGATGTAAATGTCTATATTAGCTACATTAGCCTACTATCAAAATGACTATGTTTTGCAGGTTGACGCAAATCTTCGTCAACCTACTTATTCTACACGTTTTTACAACATTGGAAAACAGAAGTAAAAGGGAGGCTTATTAGAGGGTGAGATAACTCCTGGAAATGATTGGCTTAGAATGGCCAAAGGTATAGATGTATGGGTCTTGGTTAAAGGAAACTGCTGATGTTCTTCTTCTAGTGCAGGGGTCCCAAAAGGAAGAGGAAAAGAACCATCCGGATTGTTCTAGGGGCAAAGTTCAAAAGCCAGCATCTGTGATGATATGGGCGTGTATTAGTGGCCAAGGCATGGGTAATTACACGTCTGTGAAGGCACCATTAATGCTGAAAGGTACATACAGGTTTTGGAGCAACATATGTTGCCATCCAAGCAACGTTATCATGGACGGCCCTGCTTATTTCAGCAAGACAATGCCAAGCCACGTGTTACAACACCGTGGCTTCGTAGTAAAAGAGTGCACTTTGCCTACCTTCTTTGCAACCTGAGATCACACCATCAATCGTCATGCAGAAATACTGAGTTTGAGTCCTCGCCGGACATGTATCAGGAACATATGTAAATCCACATCCATCCATTTCCTACCGCTTGTCCGTATTCAGGGACGTGGGGGTGCCCGTGACATATGTACATATACGTTTTAATTATGTATTTTTTTAAATTTTGCACACACAAAAATAAATATTGAACTATTTCTCTCCCAAAAATTATTTTATGCATCACACTAAATTCAACTTTGTTTAAAAAACAAATATCAATTATTTCACATAAAATGTTTTAATGGAGGGGGCCTCAAAATAAAATGTTTGTTTTAACATTAAAATTAGATATAAACCTCACACTTAAAATGTAATATTAAGATTCAACATTTATATGTAGATTTAATATTGATATTTAACATTTTGATTCAACATGTATCTTTAACATTTATATTTAGATGTATACGGATGAATTTGTATTTAACATTTTTTTTAATTTAGTTGTAACATTTATATTTAACATACATATCTAGATTCAACATTTATTTTTAATATTTAGATTTGTATATATACATAAGTATTCATATTTATCATTTTTACTTAACATTTAGATGTAACATTTACATTGAACATAGATATCTATATTCAACATTTTGTCACGCCCATGAGATCATGTTTTGTTTTTGTCATGTTTGGTTTTGTTTTCTATGTTTGCACTTGTTTTATCACCATAGCTCTCACACCTGTTGTTAATTATCATAGCTATTATTTAAGCCACCGTTACCAGGTAGTCAGCCTGGCAACTTTCCCCATTCACGCCAAGCCATGCTGTTTCCCTCTTGCACATGCCAAGTAAGTTTTTGGTTTTGTTATGTCACAGTTGTTTAGTTTTGTTTTTGTATATAGTCATGCCATTGTGCTAGTTTTGTTTTTAGTAGTCAAGTTTGTTCTCCGCCATTGTGCGCGCCTTTTGTTGTAGTTTGTTTGTGTTAGTAATAAATTAAAATGTACTCACATTCACGTCTTGCTTGTGCCAACTACCCTTTGCGTTGGCAAAAACGAACTATCCCATAGTCCAAGTCCTGACATAAACAAACAAAACCAAACATAACAAAAACGAAACATGATCTCATGGGCGTGACACATTTAGCTTTAACATTTAGATTTAGATATACACAGATGTACTCATATTTAACATTTTTGTTTAACTTTTATCTGTAACATTTATATTTAACAAATATATCTGGATTCAACATTTAGCTTTAAAATTTGGATTTCCCATTTATATAAAGATTTAACAGTCATAATTAACATTTTAATTACATGTAAGTTCAACATTTATATTTAAATTTTAACATTCAGATTGAACGCAGCTGGGATAGGCTCCAGCACCCCCCGTGACCCTAAAAGGGACAAGCAGTAGAAAATGGATGGATGGAATTAAAATTTTAATTACATTTAAATTCAACATTTATATTTAAAATGTAACATTTAGATTGAATGCAGCTGAGATAGGTTCCAGCACTCCCTGTGACAATTAAAGGGTCAAACAGTAGGAAATGGATGGATGGATGGCATTCAGATTTAACATTGAAATTTAGATTTACCATTTCTATTTCTATTTAACGTCTAGATATACATTTAAAATGTCTATTTGGATTAGACCCTGTAACTAAATACAATACTTGCAGTATAAACACTTGTAGGGCTCAACAAAAGACAAAAGTTCCAGAATTAACTTAATGTTAAAGACTGCTTCCCGAGTCCTGACTACGGCTACACACTCAGGATAAACTGAAATGATGCATGATTACAAATGTCAAGTATGACGATGTCTGAACATCAAGTTTGGTTCCAGTTTTGAGGAATATTTTAAATAAATTTTTTATTGTTTATATTTATTTTCTCAATTTTTCTGGTAGTTTAAGTTTTCCCTCATCCATCCATCCATCCATCCATCCATCCATTTTCTACCACTTGTCCCTTTCAAATTACCTCTATGAAGTACAGTTAAAGTTTTTGGTTTATACATGAGTTGTAATGTCAGTTTCTTTTTCCTGTTCGTTTGCCAACATGACATCGGCACAATCTGTTTTGTTTTAATGAGCCAACCCCCCCCAAAAAACTATGAACACATTTTTTAGCTGCAACCATTCTCTCTCAAAGGTCAAGGGCAGCATAATTCAGAGAAAGCTGAGATAAAATAGGACGAAAGTCCCTGTACGACAAAACTAAATTGTCTGAACTATTCTTTAAAGCACTGTGTGCCATTTGTAGCATCGCCACCTGTTCTGTACCACGGTCTACAAAGGCTAACATGCAGCAGCGTCCAAATGCTCCAAACATAGAAATGAATCATTGCCAAAAAACACATAAAACATAGTCAAAAGGAAAATGCAGCGCTTAAAAAACGCCGCAGACACATAAATGCTGCATATTAAAAAACATATGCAAAAACAAAATCTGTTGCAAATCCAAAAAAAACACATCAACACCCCCCAAACACACTTCCATGAAGAGACATGCTGCAAGTTATCCAGGCTACACAATGGCCGCCAGAACTGAGATCTGTTTTTAAATACACGAGTGGGATGCCCAGAAGAAAGCTGGCAGAATAAAAAAAGGTACATTTTTTTTCTATGTGTTGTTAAACACTGGACCCGGCCCACCATTTGAGAAGCACTACTCACGCAAAGTGCACATGGAGTTAAAGACCTACTGAAACCCACTACTACCGACCACACAGTCTGATAGTTTATATATCAATGATGAAATATTAACATTGCAACACATGCCAATTAGTTTACTAAATTGCAATTTTAAATTTCCCCGCGGAGTTTATTGTTGAAAACGTCGCGGAATGATGACGCGTGCGTGTGACGTCACGGACTGTCAGGAAATATTAGCGCTGCACCACTCGCGGCTAAAAGTCGTCTGCTTTAACCGCATAATTACACAGTATTTTGGACATCTGTGTTGCTGAATCTTTTGCAATTTTTTCATTTAATGATGGAGACTATAAAGAAGAATGCTGTTGGTGGAAAGCGGTGGATTGCAGCTGCCTTTAGCAGCGAGACACAGCCTCTGTTTCTTTGTTTGTTGTGAAGCTTTAACACAGAGCGGTCAAGCGAACATGTTTCTCCACGTCAGTGGTTCCCAAAGTGGGCGGTACCGCCCCCAGGGGGGCGGTGGAAAGATCTGGGGGGGCGGTGAGGAAGAAGGGGGCGGTAGGGGGGCGGCAGTCCGAAGTCGAAGTCAGAAGTTCGAACGTTTGTTTGACGATTTGTACACAACACGTGCAGCAGGACGAGTCAGTGGACGACGCATCAGGGTCCGGTTACCACACGCCGCTCTGGCCCAGTCAGATCCGACAGCATAGACTACAAAAGCAAAAGCTCAGGTTTGTAATTTCAAGCTTGTAATGTTCAGAATTTTATCTTATAATAAAAACCGCATTCTGGCGGTCAACATCATCTTGAGTTTAAGTCAACATGAAATTGGGGACTCGCCGTGTTGTGTTGTGTTGAGCTGGTTAGGGTGGTGCATTCACTGATATATATTGTTACGAATGTATATGACTTTGTACCTGTGTGTGCATGTGTGTGTGCATATATGCGTGTTCGCGCGTGTGTCATTGTGTGGGTGGCGAGGGTGGCGTGCCTTAGATCACGACCGCCACCATTTTCTGTGAGTAAATGGAAGAAAATGAATGTTGTCATTTTTGTCTTTAAGTAGGCCTATTTATGAAATGCGATAAAATGCTGTATTTTACATGGTTTTATTTTTTTGTTCCAGAATAAAGTATGGCCTTGGTACAGCAAACAAAAAAGAAGTGTCGGCAATATAGTGTTGAATATCTGAAATATGGATTTGTCGCAGACTGGGTGATCAATCCATTCCTAAATGTCGACGGTGAAGAAACTGGAGTGGCAGAGGAAGAACTGATTTCAATTCAAAATGACATTGAGCTAAGGCCAAAGTTCAAAAATTCATATCCAGATTTTTGGTTACAAAAAAAAATCTCTGACTGCTATCAAGTGCTGTGGAACAAGGTCAAGATGTACTTTATTGCCTTCCTAACATCATATTTAGTAGAACGGGGCTTCAGTGCAGTCGCCTTGCTTCTTTCCAAGCAAAGAAACCGACTGAAAATTACTGACCGCGGGGATCTACGACTTCTTCTTAGTGAGTTCCAGCCTGATTTTGAGAAGCTTATGTCCCTGCACCAAGCACATCCATCCCATTAATATTAAGTGTGAGAAAGAAAGAGGTGTTTGTGTCCATATGTGTCTGTGGGGGAAGGGGGGGCGCTAGGAATTCACTGGGGAGCCAAGGGGGCGCCAGCCTGCAAAAGTTTGGGAACCATTGCTCTACGTCAACCAGCAAGTTTTTGGATGGCAAAATTGTGATATTAAGTCCATCCATCCATCCATTTTTCTACCGCTTATTCCCTTTTGGGGTTGCGGGGGGCGCTGGCGCCTATCTCAGCTACAATCGGGCGGAAGGCGGGGTACACCCTGGACAAGTCGCCACCTCATCACAGGGCCAACACAGGTAGACAGACAACATTCACACTCACATTCACACACTAGGGCCGATATTAAGTCTTACCGGAGAAATCAGTGGATTATGGGACTTCCTCCTGTAGCTCAAAAAGGCAGCTGTGATCTTGGCTCCTCCATTGGTTTCTCTGAGAGACACTGGCGTTCACCGCAGCCATCCGACTTTCAGGTATGTCTTTAGAATCTCACTAAAACATTATTAAAACAATAAGCAGATAAGGGATCTTCCAGAATTATCCTAGTAAATGTGTCTAATTACATCTGAAACGTCGCCTGCCGCCGTCGCTTTTTCTTTTTTTTTTTAAATTATTTATCTAGTACTTCACTCTAAACGTCCTCATCCACGAATCTTTCATCCTCGCTCAAATTAATGGGGAAATGGTCGCTTTCTCGGTCCGAATTGCTCTTACTGCTTGGTGGCTCCCATTACAAACAATGTGAATATGTGTGGAGCCCTGCAACTTGTGACGTCGCGCGCACATACTTCCGGTAAAGGCAGGGCTTTTCTATCAGCGACCAAAAGTTGCTAACTTTATCGTCGATGTTCTGTACTATATCCTTTCAGCACAAATATGGCAATATCGCGAAATGAGGTGGCGACTTGTCCAGGGTGTACCCCGCCTTCCGCCCGATTGTAGCTGAGATAGGCGCAAGCACCCCCCGCCACCCCAAGAGGGAATAAGCGGTAGAAAATGGATGGATGGATCAAGTATGACATAGAATGAACCTGCTATTCCCGTTTTAATAAGAAAATCTCATTTCAGGAGGCCTTTAAACAGAACCATATTAGAAACCAAAACAAGAAGAGGAAAGATCTGGATCCCAATCATGATATTGATTCATCTTAAAATTTGTTGAGGTCAATATCTTCTACACTAGACCCCTTGCAAACATGCCCTTATGGAGGTTGCTCTGTAAAGAAAATGCATTATAAAGCAGCGTCCATACATCCATCTGCGGGCTGCCGAATGGAAGAAATAAATCACACTTTTCTAGCAGATATTATTTTAAATATTTAGCTAACTTTTTTCAAATTTACATGACTTTTTTAACATTTAGCTCACTTTTCTTCACATTGGAAGTACAAAGTGAATAACGAATATACTGCAAATGTTAGATCTAAATGTTTAACCTAAATATTAGGTCAACATGTTAAATATGACTACAGAGTTTGTCCACACACTGCCAGGAAAGCCCGGAATTCAGGGTATAGCTGTTTGATTTTCATCAATTGCAAGGCTTTTGCTGTACAGCGAAATGTCTTTTTCTCCTGCGTCCAACGTGTCTCAACCCGGCTGCTGCTAATAAAGGCAACAGGTGATTAGATAACAAGGTCCACCTGGGCCATCTACGCACCTGTTGCTGTCTTCGAGGCCGGTCCTGGCACAACCTGCAGGCCATGCCCCCTTCCACAATGATTTTTTAAATAAAAATATTTAAACTAAATTTAAATATACATATTTCATCTTTATCTAAATGTTGAATCTACATCTACACTGCTAAATCTAACTCGCCATTCACTTCTCAGCACAGGTGGTCAGATATTTTGGTGCGTGTCAGTGAGATATTTGAATATTTCTTAAATATTTAGCTTTACATTTGGCGAGACATTTTCACTTTAACATTTCGGTTGAAGATTAATGCCAAACATTTAACATTTAGATTCAACATTTAGTTTTAACAGTAAATTTAGATTTAAGGTTTACACTTTAATTTAATATTTAGAATCAATATTTACATTTATATTTAACATTGATATTTAACATTTTGATTCAACATTTATCTGTAACATTTAGATTTCGATCTATATGGATGTATTCATATTTAACTTTTTTTTTTTACTTTTATCTGTAACATTTACATTCAAAATGTATATTTACATTTAACAATTATCTTTAAGATTTAGATTTAGATGTATACAGATGTATTCATATTTAACATTTATATTTAACCAATACATCTAGATTCAACATGTATCTTTAACATTTAGATATAAACATATACAGATGTATTCATGTTTAAATTTGTATTTTACTTATAGCTGTAACATTTATATTTAACATATACATCAAGATTCAACATGTATCTTTAACATTTAGATTTGGATATATACAGATGTATTCATATTTAACATTTTTATTCAACTTTTAGCTGTAAACTTTATATTTAACATATATATATATTGATTGAACATTTATATTTAACATTTAGATTCAGATATATACAAATGTATTCATATTAAACAATATTAAAATTTTAGTCGTAACATTTATATTTAACATATACATCTAAATTCAACATTTATCTTTAACATTTAGACTTAGATATTTACAGATATATTCATATTTAACATTTTTGTTAAATTTTTAGCTGTAACATTTATATTTAACATATACATCTAGATTCAACATTTAACTTTAACATTTAGATTTCACATGTATACTAAGGTTTAACATTTATATTCAACATTCCAACATTTAATATTTAAAATGTAATATTTAGATTTTTGCATTGAAATTTATTTTTAACATTTCTATTTCTATTTAACGTTTGAATATACGTTTAATATGTCTACTTGGATTTGACATTTTGATACAAAGTTTAATTTCTACCACAAATGTAAAGAAAGCAGATTAAATGTGAGAAAAGTGAGCTAAATATTTAGAATACATCAGCTAATAAAATGTGATTGAATTTTCACATTTGGCCCCCCATTCACATTGTTTCATACGTGTTAATAATAAATAGTTTTTGGTTTCCTTCATACAAAAAGTGTTTGTTAAGTGACATCGGAGGGGTCAAAGGTTGCTGCTGCTGCTGGTCATTACGTCAATGACATCCAAGCTGTCATCCGTCACTATCACATGTCAACATTTGGGTCATTTACTTAGAATGTTGAGGCCATATCTCATCAAATGGGACGCCTGGTTTACATTGGCTGCTGTTCCAGCTGTGCTCCGTTAGCAACTGGAGGTCTCCCAGACTGCAATAATTAGCATTCTGCAGAAAGTTGAGAAGGCGCGATGGTTGCAATGAACAAAAGTGATGAATTTAATTGGACAATTAGCAGAGGCGTATTTTTATTTGTTCAGTGGAATCTAATATTATTTACTACTCACTGCAGGAAACAAGCGTAATGTATAAAGTTCAACTCCAGAAATTAAAATGGTTCTTTTCATACACTATTGCACTCTTTAATGTCGCTCTGTGTGTTTTCATTTATTGTCCCCCACACCCCCTCTGCAATGAACATTCATTTGTAGCATTATGAAATCAATATGTATCATAGAAATGCAAATGAAAGAAAAACAAGAGTTCCGTTTGAACCACAGGTGTCAAACTCAAGGCCAAATGTGGCCCGCCACCTCATTTTATTTGGCCCTCGAAAGCCTGGAAATCATATGTATCAATAAAGTAATGTAACTTTTCTTTGTAAATGTATTCTTTCTTTCTATTTTAGGAGGGGAAAAAAAAGCAGTTAATGTAAACGCAAATGATCAATCAATCAATCAATCAATCAATCAATCAATCAAATATTACTTATATAGCCCTAAATCACAATTATGTTAACTTTCTAACCATCCAAAAATATATCAAACATTCAAACCATTTTTTTAAATAGAAATACAAATGAATAATAATGATTTCAAAGCAGGGGGCTTTATGGTGGGAGAGGGGTTAGTGTGTCTGCCTCACAATACGAAGGTCCTGCAGTCCTGGGTTCAATCCCAGGCTCGGGATCTTTCTGTGTGGAGTTTACATGTTCTCCCCGTGAATGCGTGGGTTCCCTCCGGGTACTCCGGCTTCCTCCCACTTCCAAAGACATGCACCTGGGGATAGGTTGATTGGCAACACTAAATTGGCCCTAGTGTGTGAATGTGAGTGTGAATGTTGTCTGTCTATCTGTGTTGGCCCTGTGATGAGGTGGCGACTTGTCCAGGGTGTACCCCGCCTTCCACCCGATTGTAGCTGAGATAGGCGCCAGCGCCCCCCGCCACCCCAAAAGGGAATAAGCGGTAGAAAATGGATGGATGGATGTTGTCTGTCTATCTGTGTTGGCCATGTGATGAGGTAGCGACTTGTCCAGGGTGTACACCGCCTTCCACCAGATTGTAGCTGAGATAGGCGCCAGTGCCCCCCGCAACCCCAAAAGGGGGTAGGAAATGGATGGATGGATGGATTTCAAAGCAAATTATCCATCAAGATGTGACAATTGATTTCATGGTAAAATTGTGAAATGTACTGATGTTTTTAAAGCATTTTTATCGAAAAGAAAAAAACAACTTTTTTACTGTAATAAACTATGGTGCCGTTTTGGCATTTTCAGTAGTACACCAACGAATATAAAATTGTTGATTTGCGGTAAAAAAACAAAAAACAACCTGGCAGCTCGGATGCCAAAATTTTACTGTAAAATTGCAGTTTTTATTTACAGGAAAAAACAAATGTACATTTTACACAAAAAATCTGGCAACTGAGCTGCTTTTTTTTTTTTAACCATATAAACAGCAGTACTGTTTTTTAATTTACAGTAATATACACTGCATTTTGAGATTCAATTATTGTTACTCAACATATTTTTTTACATAAAAAAAAAAACAACTAATAAAATGCATTGCATTTTGTGTAATAATAGTACAGTATAGTATTCCCTCCGGGGCCAAACATACACTATATTGCCAATAGTATTTGGACACCTGCCTTGACTCACTTGAAGTGCCATCCCATTCCTAACCCATAGGGTTCAATATGATGTCGGTCCACCTTTTACAGCTATTACAGCTTTAACTTTTATGTGAAGGCTGTCCACAATGTTGCGAAGTGTGTTTATAGGAATTTTCCAACATTCTTCCAAAAGCGCAATGGTGGGGTCACACACTGATGTTGGTGGAAAAGCAGTCTCCATTCTCATTCATCTCAAAGATGTCCTATCGGGTTCAGGTCAGGACTCTGTGCAGGCCAGTCAAGTGCATTCACACCAAACTCCGTCATCCATGTCTTTATGGACCTTGCTGTGTGCACTGGTGCACAGTCATGTTGAAAGAGGAAGGGGCCCTCTCCAAACTCTTCCCACAAGGTTGGGAGCATGGAATTGTCCAAAATGTTTTGGTATCCCGGAGCATTTCAAAGTTGCTTTCACTGGAATTAAGGGGCCAAGCCCAACTCTTGAAAAACAACCCCAAACCATAATCTTCCTCCACCAAATTTCACACTCGGCACAATGCAGTCCGAAATGTAGCGTTCTCCTTGCAACCTCCAAACCCAGACTCGTGGATCAGATTGCCAGATGGAAAAGCGTGATTCATCACTCCAGAGTAGGCGTCTCCACTGCTCTAGAGTCCAGTGGCGACGTGCTTTACACCACTGAATCCAACGCTTTGAATTGGACTTGTTGATGTACGGCTTAGATTCAACTGCTCGGCCATGGAAACCCATTACATGAAGCTCTCTCTGTACTGTACATGGGAAAGTCACATGAAGTTTGGAGCTCTGTAGCAAATGCCAGAAAGTTGGTGACCTCTTTGCATTATGCGCTTCAGCATCCGCTGACCCCTCTCTGTCAGTTTACGGGGCCTACCACTTGGTGGCTGAGTTGCTGTTGTTCCCAAACTCTTCCATTTTCTTAAAATCAAGCCGGCAGTTGACTTTGGAATATTTAGGAGCGAGGACATTTCACGACTGGATTTGTTGCACAGGTGGCATCCTATGACAGTTCCATGCTGGAAATCACTGAGCTTCTGAGAGCGGCCCATTCTTTCACAAATATTTGTAGAAACAGTCTCCATGCCTAAGTGCTTGATTCTATACACCTGTGGCCGGGCAAAGTGATTAGGACACCTGATTCTAAACATTTGGATGGGTAACCAAATCCTTTTTTTTTCTTTTAAACCAATTTAGTGCAACTGCGGTGTGGCCCTCAGTGAAAACGACTTTGAAACCTCTGGTTTAAACGCTTATGTCTTAAAGCATTTCCGCAATGGAATATGAAGTGAACAAAGTAAAAACAATATATTCACACAGGGGTCATATTTTTTCTTCTATTAGATTCTGTCGTTCCCGTGGTTAGTATTGGATATTGCTGTCTCTCTCTCTCTCTCTCTCTCTCTCTCTCTCTCTCTCTCTCTCTCTCTCTCTCTCCAGATGATTTGCTCTTCTCCAATGTGGTGTATTGTAGCAGTCGGATAGTATCAGTGTAGAGCTTTATTTCCATGACTCCCCTTCGCTGCAGCCAGGGGAAATGTTAAAAGCCAGGCCAGAAAGTTATGCAGGTCTAGCTTCACCTCTTCATTCAGCCTCCTCCACCAGATATTAAAACCCACCCACACCCTTGGAAAGCAGAGCAGCTGTAAAAAAAAAAAAAAAAAAAAAAAGCACTGTGAGAGGAGGGAGGGAAGTAGGAATCATTACGTGCAATTTATAAACCATTAAAAGCCCTATTAAAACAAGCCTGCAATCTAATTCATCCAGCAGTGGGCGCTGGCAATGAAGGCGGGTGAAGAAGAGAATTTGGTCCTTCATTTAAAGCAGTGTTTGTTTGGCTGCTGCTAGGGAAGGGGACGTAATGATGTCTCTGGTGTCATGTGGACTCTATGTGGATGCCCAAGTCTGCAGAGGGACAACATAAATGTTGACAGAGCGCGTGATGGATGGCGACTCGTAATAGTTACCTTTCCGACATACACTAAGAGTTGATTTACTGATCCTTTGTGGAAAAGACAGTATCAGTCAATGCAGAGTCAAGTAACATCAGTGGAACTGACAACATTTTGACAACAAAAAGATATATATATATATATATATATATATATATATATATATATATATATATATAGTGCAAGTTCTCCCACTTAAAATGATGACAGAGGTCTGTAATTTCCATCATAGGTACACTTCAACTGTGACAGACAGAATGTGAAAAAAAAATCCAGGAATTCACATTGTAAGAATTTTAAAGAATTTATTTGTAAATTATGGTGGAAAATAAGTATTTGGTCAACCATTCAAAGCTCTCACTGATGGAAGGAGGTTTTGGCTCAAAATCTCACGATACATGGCCCCTTTCATTCTTTCCTTAACACGGATCAATCGTCCTGTCCCCTTAGCAGAAAAACAGCCCCAAAGCATGATGTTTCCACCCCCATGCTTCACAGTAGGTATGGTGTTCTTGAGATGCAACTCAGTATTCTTCTTCCTCCAAACATGACGAGTTGAGTTTATACCAAAATGGATACATGGATGATACAGCAGAGGATTGGGAGAATGTCATGTGGTCAGTTGAAACCAAAATAGAACTTTTTGGTATATAATCAACTCGTCGTGTTTGGAGGAAGAAGAATACTGAGCTGCATCCCAAGAACACCATACCTACTGCGAAGCATGGGGGTGGAAACATCATATACATATATATATATATATGAAGCCTATTTGGATGAAAGGCAAAATGTCTTTTTAGACAATCCAAATAGTCCAATTACCATTGATTGAATGCCCTGAGAATTTTTTCAAATGCGTGATTAACGCGCATAAGGAAAACATAATGGTGTTCAGTTACTGTCGAGCCACAAGCAGGAAATTAGCGAGCAGAAATGCACAAAGAAATGGGGACATTATGGAAGTCCCAGACCCAAAGCCATGGCAAGTCGTTCTCAAGACAAGACAAGACTACTTCGTCTTCAGTCACCGTGGGACAACATCACTGGAGAAACTGCCTGATAGCATGCTTTGCTGCTTGCGGAGCGGTGGAGCTTCATGTCCGTGTTTGGATTACTGTTGAGTGCATTGTAAACATGAAATGTAGATTGCTACACTAACTGCTTTAGTAACATGGAATAAAAAGCTCAGCAGAAAGGAATAATAGAGGCAGGATGTCTTTAATATTGTTTATTCTTGCCTCAAAAAAAATGTCGAAACACTTATTCTTAAACCAATCACGCATTTTCGGCTTCACAATAATAGCGCTGCACTCCTCATCTGGTCTGGTCTAAAATAGTCTTACTTTACAATTATTGTTTGTCAGAGATGTTTTATAATGTAATCAGTGATATTTCTATCGAAAAAAATGCTTTAAAGCAGATGGGAATTAAGTGGGTATTATTTTATAACCAGTCCTGATTGATAGCCTGCAATTACAGAATGTTTACCAGGCTGAGTATTAAAATTCCATCCATTTTCTTTCTGCTTGTCCTTCTCGGCGTCATGGGGTTGCTGGAGCCTATCCCAGCTGCATTCAGGCGGAATGTTGGTTTGATTACTAAATAGAGAAGGTTAAAATATTGTCATGCAGAGATATGAATACCTTTACGTTGTACAACATGTAATATCAGAAACATTTGTTCAGGTAGAAATATCACAGATTATATTACTAAACAATCTACATTTTGTGTTATTACAACATTAAACTGGTATCTAAACATAGAAATGTAGGTCCTCCTCTGAATGCAAAAGCTTATACAGCAGGAATACAAATTCTATTTTCCTACAAAATACAAAATCTGGCCAGACACAAACATCCTGCAGGTAATTTTTTTTTATTATTATTGGTATTAATATATATATATATATATATATATATATATATATATAAACAAACCCTGTTTCCATATGAGTTGGGAAATTGTGTTTGATGTAAATATAAACGGAATACAATGATTTGCAAATCATTTTCAACCCATATTCAGTTGAATATGCTACAAAGACAACATATTTGATGTTCAAACTGATATACATTTTTTTTTGCAAATAATCATTAACTTTATAATTTGATGCCAGCAACACGTGACAAAGAAGTTGGGAAAGGTGGCAAGAAATACTGGTAAAGTTGAGGAGTGCTCATCAAACACTTATTTGGAACATCCCACAGGTGTGCAGGCTAATTGGGAACAGGTGGGTGCCATGATTGGGTATAAAAACAGCTTCCCAAAACATTTTCAGTCTTTCACAAGAAAGGATGGGGCGAGGTACACCCCTTTGTCGACAACTGTGTGAGCAAATAGTGAAACAGTTTAATGTTTCTCAAAGTGCAATTGCAAGAAATTTAGGGATTTCAACATCTACGGTCCATAATATCATCAAAAGGTTTAGAGAATCTGGAGAATGACATTCGATCCCTCAGACGGCACTGTATCAAAAACCAACATCAATCTCTAAAGGATATCACCACATGGGCTCAGGAAAACTTCATAGAACCACTCTCACTAAATACAGTTTGTCGCTATATCTGTAAGTGCAAGTTAAAGCTCTACTATGCCAAGAGAAAGCCATTCATCAACAACATCCAGAAACGCCGCCAGCTTCTCTGGGCCCGAGATCATCTAAGATGGACTGATGCAAAGTGGAAAAGTGTTCTGTGGTCTGACGAGCCCACATTTCAAATTATATTTGGAAACTGTGGACGTGGTGTCCTCCGGAACAAAGAGGAAAATAACCATTCGGATTGTTATAGGCGTAAAGTTTGAAAGCCAGCATCTGTGATGGTATGGGGGTGTATTAGTGCCCAAGGCATGAGTAACTCACACATCTGTGAAGGCATCATTAATGCTGAATGGTCCATACAGGTTTTGGAGCAACATATGTTGTCATCCAAGCAACGTTATCATGGACGCCCCTGTTTATTTCTGCAAGACAATGCCAAGCCACGTGTTACAACAGCATGGCTTCGTAGTAAAAGAGTGCAGGTACTTTCCTGGCCCGCCTGCAGTCCAGACATGTCTCCCATCGAAAATCTGTGGTGCATTATGAAGCGTAAAATATGACAGGGGAGACCCCGGACTGTTGAACAACTTAAGCTGTACATCAAGAAAGAATGGTAAAGAATTCCACTTTCAAAGCTTCAACAATTAGTTTCCTCAGTTCCCAAACGTTTATTGAGTGTTGTTAAAAGAAAAGGTGATGTAACACAGTGGTGAACATGCCCTTTCCCAACTACTTTGACACATGTTGCAGCCATGAAATTCTAAATTAATTATTATTTGCAAAAAAAAAATAAAGTTTATGAGTTTGAACATCAAATATCTTGTCTTTGTAATGCATTCAATTGAATATGGGTTGAAAAGGTTTTGCAGATCATTGTATTCCGTTTATATTTACATCTAACACAATTTCCCAACTCATATGGAAACGGGGTTTGTATATCTATATGTATATATATATATATATATATATATATATATGTATATATATATATATATATATATATATATATATATAAACAGTGTACATTTTCAAAAGATACAGTACAATATTTTAGCAGAGGTTTGGGCGTAGTTTCATTTGCAATCTGGGAATGTCTCCACAAGCAAAGATCTTGCAGATGGACTAAAAAAAACCAGGTTATAAGTGTGAGTAATGTTACACCAAAGCATATCGAATACATTTTATCTAGACCACGAGGAAGTGTTTCAAATGTAGCTTACCATCACCATAGGGCCCCTTAAAAATAATTTAAGAGGTCCTGATTGGAAACATTTAAAATGTCCTCGGTTTAAGTGCAAGCTGTCTATTTTTGCTAAATGCTGTATTAGTACAGTGAGAAGGTCAAAAAGGTCAATAGCTGTGGTATTGTGAGCGCCTGCCTGGAGCCTGAGGCGTCATCCACCCCCATCACCATATCACAACAATACCACAGTCAATACACTCCAAATTGAGACCTCTTGCAGAACACAGCGGAAATCGATATTCTTAAAAAGGTAACACGTCAAACTATCAAACACTGCTTTGAGCCATATGTGATATGTAGTGCCTATAGAGAAATGTATTGTCATGTTATCCCTGTTCAAAGTAGTGAAGTAAGCTCCTGTTGGATGATTTCATCGAGTATTACCTTACAAAGTAGGTGCACTTGAGACACAGACAACTCTTATTTAATGTTTATGCATGCTGCCTCTTCCCCATCTTAGAAAATCCCATCAGACTCGAGTGCCAAAATGTGACAGTTCATCGTTTTTGATACGATGTTCTCTTGCATTCATTGGAACAAAGCCATGAGGCGTATGGGACACTTCCAAATCAGCCCTTACGTAAGCTTTGTTAAGAATATCTCCACAAACAGGCTGCACAACCCGTTTTCAGTCTATTCAACCTTTTGTCTTACACTTGCCAATATTGGGAGGGAAAGCGGCCCCTGCAGATAAATGACTGAGACAATTGCGAGGCACTTCGTACTTTTGCAGTATTTCCCATGCCAGACACTCATGCTGCAACTAAAAAGGGAACTGCACCAAACCATCAAGTAGATTATGTGGAATAAAAACAATGATAGCAGGTACAGAAAACTGTTTTATTGTAGTTGTTGTTGTTAAATTAAAGTCCAAACGACTGTCACACACACACACACTGGGTGTGGTCAAATGTGTCCTCTGCATTTGACCCATCCCCATGTTTACCCCCTGGTAGGTGAGGGGAGCAGTGAGCAGCAGCGTGTTCCACGCTCGGGAATCATTTGGAGATTTAACCCCCAATTCCAACCCTTGATGCTGAGTGCTAAGTAGGGAGGCAATGAGTCCCATTTTTTGTAGTCTTTGGTACCACTCGGCCGGAGTTTTGAACTCACGATTTCCCAGTCTCAGGGCGGACACTCCAACCACAAGCCCACTGAGCTGATTGTTGTTGCGTTGCATGTTTTTGTGTTTACTCAACATCAGAAATGACCAGGCAACAGTTCCCCTCAGATAATCAGACCGCATGCCCACCTCACCAGGCTTCATAGCAAGGGCTTTGGTGTACGAGCCTTGTTTCAGTGTATGGATGTTTCATCCACCCATTGTGTACGAGGCAGCACAGTGGTGCTGCTGTTACCTACAGGTCAACTTTGTGTGATTGAATTGCTATTTAGCCTTTTTGCAATATTTTTCTAGTTTTGCTTGCTCAATATGAATCCAAAGAAAACAGTGGGCAAGTGTTGTGTGGTTTGAAACATCCAGTAACCTTCCACAGCGTTGTTGAGCTCTTGATTTTTTTTAAATTCTTAATCATTTTAACAACCTGGCTGTTATGTGATTTCAAACTGTGAGTGCACCACAGAGCTAGTGACAGTGTGTGCGTGTCGGCAGAGTGGCTGTTAATGAGGATAGTTTAGTCAGATGTTGTTGTATTGACTTTGTTATTAAATAAAAAGTTGATCCATCATTGTTGTGTTTGTTTTATACACAGTACTGTATAGCGCTTTACATTGTGTTGAAATTAGGGATGGGTAAAGAATCCAATACTCTTTTTTGGCACTGACCGAATTCCACCGATCCTACCAGACTCCGATTCATGTAAAATCCAACGTACATGGGTTGCACGTGACTTTTTGATTGATTGATTGATTGATTGAAAGTTTTATTAGTAGATTGTACAGTACAGTACTGTGGAGAGGAAGAGCCGGCAGTCCGACAGAGAGGCAGGGCACGCCAGAGCCCGGCCCAAGATGGCGGCGAAGGAGCGGGGACGGCGAGCAAGCGGCAAGGCGGGGCGCACCGGGTGCGAAGCCACAATCAAGGTCAGGTGCGTGGATCGTGCACCTGGGGACAATCCAATAATCCTCTCACACACTTTAAAAGGGCGACAGCTGTGAACGTCAGAGGGAGAGGCGGAGAGACTGGAAGGAGCCAAAGTGAAGCTGACACGGAGCAGGAGAGGAGGAGAGCCCGAGACAGACGACGAGCGAGCGATGAAGAGGAGCTGAAAAGCGACCTGGACTGAGGTTTTTATTCGAGAAAATAAACAAAGTCACAACTCTGCTCAAAGATGTCTCTATATGGTGGTCCATGGAACCCGCACGACAGTGAGAGGGTGTCACAAGTACATATTCCGTACAATTGACCACTAAATGGTGACACCCGAATAAGTTTTTCAACTTGTTTAAGTTGGGTTCCACGTTAATCAATTCATGGTAAAATTCATGGTGACCTCACGTATTGTTACAGACTCAGCCGGTTCTAACTAGGGATGTAGCAATAAATGGTAATTACCGTTTTAAATGAAAATTATGAAAAAAACATAATCGATAACTGCACTTTGATAAGCTCACAGACTGACTGGTGCTAGCTCGCGACCTTAAATACTAACATGAAAACAAGTCTACGCTTATTTTTCGTTCCACTTCCTATTTGTATTCATTCCTTTGGTCTGAGGGCTCACCTGTCCCTGATTGGCAACTGCGACACATCTGTCCCTGGCTGCCAATCAAGATGTTGCTTGTGCCAGCCCTGTACTTTGGACGGGTCTATGTGCTCATTCGCTTTGCTTTTTTTGCACTTCATACTAATACATACTGATAGTCACACACACTCGGTGTGGTGAAATTACTCTCTGCATTTGACCCATCCTCTTGTTCAGCCCCCTGTAAGGTGAGGGGAGCAGTGAGCAGCAGTAAAATCCATGACTTTTTAAAACGCTGCTGTGTACACGGTCGTAGGGAGAAGTACAAAACGCCAACAAACCTTAAAGGGGAACATTTTCACAATTTCAGAAGGGTTAAAACCAATAAAAATCAGTTCCCGGTGGTTTATTTTATTTTTCGATTTTTTTTTCAAAATTTTACCGATCACGCAATATCCCGAAAAACTACTTCAAAGTGCCTGATTTTCACCATTGCTATATTCACCCGTCCATTTTCCTGTGACATCACTGCGTGATGCCAATACAAACAACCAAGGCGGATGGAACAGAAAGATTTAGCGACATTAGCTCGGATTCAGACTCGGATTTCAGCGGCTTAAGCGATTCAACAGATTACGCATGTATTTAAACGGATGGTTGGAGTGTGGAGGCAGATAGCGAAAACGAAATTGAAGAAGAAACTGAAGCTATTGAGCCATATCACGACAGACAGCGTCAACGAGGACGAATTCGGCGATCGCCTTCTAACCAATGATTGCATCTTTTGACCACTCGTGCAATATGAATCCGTCGATTGGTATGTGTTTGCTTGGCATTAAATGTGGGTGGAGGGTAAGGCTGGATGCAGTTATAGCTACAAATGAGGCATAATGATGCAATATGTATATACAGCTAGCCTAAATAGCATGATTTCATCAATTAGCATCGAGTCATGCCGTGAGCAAATATGTCTGATTAGAACATAAGTCAATAACATCAACAAAACTCACCTTTGTGATTTCGTTGACTTTATCATTGGTAATGCATCTGCTTTGAGTGTCGCAGGATATCCACACATCTCTGTGCCATCTCTGTCGTAGCATCACTATTGTCGGTAAAGTGCAGAACAAACGAGGAACTTTCGCGTCTTTTTGACCATGGTGCAACTTGAATCCGTCGATTGGTATGTGTTTGTTTGGCATGAAATGTGGGTGGAGGGAAAGGCTGGATGCAAATATAGCTACAAATGAGGCACAATGATGCAATATGTACATACAGCTAGCCTAAATAGCATGTTGGCATCGATTAGCATGCCGTGACCATTGATATGTCTGATTAGCACACTCCACGTAAGTCAACTTGAATCCGTCTCTGTTAGTGTTGTTACACCCTCCGACAACACACCGACGAGGCATAATGTCTCCAAGGTACGGAAAACAGTCGAAAAAACGGAAAATAACAGAGCTGATTTGACTTGGTGTGTGTAATGTGTTTGAGAAAATGGTGGATTGCTTCCTGTTGTGACGTCACGGGGGAAAGGTCATCGCTCCGACAGCGAACAATTGAAAGGCGTTTAAATCGCCAAATTCACCCTTTTAGAGTTCGGAAATCGGTTAAAAAAACATGTGGTCTTTTTTCTGTAACATCAAGGTATATATTGACGCCTACATAGGTCTGGTGATAATGTTCCCCTTTAAAGGCACTGCCTTTGCGTGCCGGCCCAGTCACATAATATCTACGGCTTTTCACACACACAAGTGAATGCAAGGCATACTTGATCAACAGCCATACAGGTCACACTGAGGGTGGCCGTATAAACAACTTTAACACTGTTGCAAATATGCGCCACACTGTGAACCCACACCAAACAAGAATGAAAAACACATTTTGGGAGAAAATCTGTACCGTATCACAACATAAACACAACAGAACAAATACCCAGAACCCCTTGAAGCACTAACTCTTCCGGGACGCTACAATATACACACCCCCCACACCTCAACCCCGCCCCCCCAACCCCACTCACCTTGACCTCCTCATGCTCTCTCAGGGAGAGCATATCCCAAATTCCAAGCTGCTGTTTTGAGGCATGTTGAAAAGATTAATGCACTTTGTGACTTCAATAATAAATATGGCAGTGCCATGTTGGCATTTTTTTCCATAACTTGAGTTGATTTATTTTGCATCCAGTGGGGAATCACAACAAAATTAGGCATAATAATGTGTTAATTCCACGACTATATATATCGGTATCGGTTGATATCGGGATCGGTAATTAAGAGTTGGACAATATCGGAAATCGGCAAAAAAGCCATTATCGGACATCTTTAGTCTTTGGTATGACTCGGCCGGGGTTTGAAATCACGACCTACTGATCTCAGGGCGGACATTCTAACCACAAGGTCGCTGAGCATGTGCCTTTGAAACCTCCCAGCTGTAAATCTTTGTTTTTTGTATTACCAGCATATTCTCCTATAAAAAAGGCTTCTTTCCTGCACTTGCCTGGCGTCTCTGCATTCTGGGGTCTAGACCAACAAGGCTCTTTGAACGTCTCTTTGAAAGGAATGTTTCCTGAAGATCCGGCTCCGTTCAACGAGCCATAAATTCCATCACAAATGTAAAGTATTCACAGCGCTTCATTTAGTCATCTATAGCTTTATTCCACACCCCACGAAGACAAAGTAAAAGTTTATTTTTAATAAATGTTGCAAATGTATTGAAAAAAACAAAACATATTCACATCTTTTGCCCAATACTCTGTTGATGCGCCTCTGGCAGAAACTACAGTCTCGAACCTTTTTGAACACAATGCTACTGTCACACCTGGGTGAAGTCTTGTCTGAGTTTCGTCTGGTTTCATGTTGTCTTGTCATTTCCTGTCTTATTTTGAAAGGTTAACTCTCCCTCTCGTTTCAGGTCACTTGCTCTTCCTCCCGTTTCACTGGTCTGATGTCTCTCCTGATTGCCTGAATGTGCCCACCTGTGTCACCCTCCCTCATGTGTATAAATGTCTCGTCCTCCTCTTGTCTTGTGCCATAGTATATCGTCTCACTACGTACCTCCAGCCTTGTCCACAGCCTTGAACAAAGTTTTGCTAAGTATTGCCTTGCCTTATTTATTGATTTCTTTGTTTCCTCTGAGAAAGAGTGAATTTCGTTTGCTAAAGTTTTTGGTCATGATTTTTGTGTGTTAAATTTCATAGTGCTTTGCCTTCCTTTTTCCCTCCTCTTGGAGCGCTTTACTTTGTAGTTATCTCAGCTTTTTATAGTGTACTTTCTTTTTAAAGTTTCTTGTCTCCTCTGCGTGAGTGATTGACCTTTTTTAGCTGATCATAGATTGTTATTCTTTTTGTTATTAGATTTGTGTATAATTTTGCTATTGCCTTTTTCCTCCCTATGGAGTGATTTTCAGTTTACTGCGTTCTGCCTATATGTCTTTTGTTACTCTAATATATCATATAGATTCTATAGCCGCTTCGTATTAATCACTCTGTTCAAAGAGATTTCAAAGAAAACTTTGAACAAAGCCTGTGTCAATCGTCCCCCTTCTGCACCTGGGTCTTCATTCTCGCCACGGTCTAACAGCTACGAGCTTTGGGCAGTTTCACCCATTCCTCTGTGCCCATTCCTCTTCACAGCAGCTGTCAAGCTCCATCAGGTTGGAGGAGAAGCACTGCTTTTTATCCAGGACGTCTCTGTACATTCTCAATTTGGGGTTTTGTGTGTAGAATTTTGAGGACAAAAAATATTTAATTCCATTTTGGAATAAGGCTGTAAAATAAAATGTTGAGAAAGTGAAGCGCTTTTCAGATGCACTGTGTTCACTGGGGACAAGCACTGATTTTTTTTGGAGTTGAGCCCACTATTTAAGGTAATTGCAGAAATATTGCATGTTGTGCAGCACATTATGTAAAAAATGTTGATCGGGATATGCAGCAATATTGATAATGAAGGTGAAAACGCGCTGGGAAAAAATGCAAGGCATGGAGAAAAATTTAAGTATCTGCTGCCAGAAAAAGGTTATCTGGCATTATTGATGCACCGCAATTACATGTTATTATTTGGGATCAAATTATGGTGAGCGGCATTCGCTGGTTTGAAAGTGTATTAGCCTTTTGGGGCATTGGAGCAGGAGCAAGGACATCCCATGAGGGAGTGGAAATGAAATTGGCGAGGAGATGCAGGGAAGCACTGGAGGCAGTTATGAATGCACAGTCAATAGAGAGACTGAGAATAGAAAAATCGAAAAAGGGGCATAGCAAAGCAAAGCAAAGTGAGCATGATCGGGACAAAAAAGGGGTGACAATGAAGGATGGAGGCAGTTAAAGATATCTGCAAGAGTGATCTCTTATTAAACAAGGGTGGATACAGACTGTAGGTTTGTTTTTTTTGCAAAATAAAGGCACTCATCAATTCAAAATGTCAAGGACCTCACCTTGACGGTGGCCGAGGGGGCACCTTCGTCACGCACAGGAAGACGACACCCCTCACGGGGAATTCCGGAGAATCTTCCGTGGGCCCGACGGTATCAGGAAAGGTGGCCATGGAGGGGAGGATGGCAGCCAAGCTTTTTGTTATTTACTGCTCACTTAGCCCGTTTGCACCCCGACACACACACAATTTATGAGGACAATTGTCAGGCCTGCTGCGCTCCACCGGAGCACTTCTTGATGGATGTACGGGGAACCACCAGAGGAGAGGAGAGTCCGACAGACAAAAGGTTGGTGCATCCTATGGTATTTTCGCCTCACTTTGAAAGAGGACAGTTCAAAAGCGATGGAGCCCATTTCCACACAATATGCAACACTCGCACGCATTTTGTTTAAATGCATCCGAGGTCCTCTTCACGCTAGACATGATGCGAGCTCGGCTACCTGCTCGTATGTCTCGCAAAATGCCACCGACACGCCAAATGTCAGGAGAATGTCAGCACACTTTTGAGTTGGAGTTGTTATTTGTATTTAATATTTTCTCATTCCTACATTGCCTATACTATCCTTACTGTTTTAATTAGCTACGTAGTTTATTTATGAACAATCCATTGGAATAATTACGGATAACAAGTCTGTCAGGATCCATGACTTATTCATGCTTAACGCCAGTAATGTTCTGTAAATCAATAATCCAGCAATAATCTTCTTTAATGGGGGCAACCGAGCCTTGAAAGCAACGTCCCCCATCTCATCGTGAGTTATTTGACCTGCTCCTTTGCTCGCTATAAAGTTGCCTTGCGGGACAGCTGGAAACACACAATTATTTTTAGCCACTTCTGCGTAGACCGGTTTGAAACATCACAAGGAAAATGGTGATATGAGGAAGGAGACCAGGGAGTGGAGAGAGAAAGACCCTGACCACACCACATGGGAATGACTGTGTTGTTGTTTATTTTGCCGGGTTGGAAAAAAAAATGCGTCCACACACATGCATGGATTACATTTTTCAGTTTTTGTCCACTCCGCTTTTTAACATACAAAAATAATGTTATACTATTGAATGGAGACAAGTCAAACACCAGCGCAAGGCGGAAAACGGTTGCTCAATCTGAAGTTTGTCCCTTTAGACCAGGGGTCAGCAACACAAAATGTTGAAAGAGCCATATTGGACCAAGAATACAAAAAAAGTAATCTGTCTGAAGCCGCAAAAAAATCAAAAGACTTATATAAGTGTAATAATGATGGCAACACATGATGTAAGCGGCTAATTATGTGAAGATATCCACCTATTCGAAATTTTGGCAACAGGACATCTGCTGATTGGAGTAAGCGTTGCTCTGATTTGTCAACAAATTGGGAGTTGCTGACAGTCTTCAAAGTACCCCAAAGCTGCCACAAATGATTGGAGGATGTAGGAAGAACTGTGGATTACATCGGACTGTCTACCCCGCAGGTTTGAGGACCAATCATAGACAATCTAGAGTGAAAAGCAAATTTTATTTTCACTCGCATACAAATCATTCTAACTTGGATTGTTTCCCTGGCTTCGAGACTCTCCCGAAGCACACTGTAGCGAAGACACAACAAACTCCCTTCTTGTCTTTCATGGACACGCACTTGTTGTTGTTGACTTTGGACTAGCAACTGCACAATACATCAGGGCTACGGAACACACACACACACACACACACACAAAAAAATCTCCGCCACACATATACAACCCCCCCCCCCCCCCCCCCCCCCAACCCAACGCCTTTGACGCAAATCCCGTAGGGGTGATGAATGGATGGTTAACGCCTGAGAGCTCCGGCCTACCACCATGACCTTGAACTACCTTCCCTCTGTTGCTAGATATGTCGAGATGTTTGTTGTAATAAGTATATGTACTTTGCTATGGAGGTTTTTTTCCCACTCCAGACTGGGCCCCCTTAGGAGCCCAGTCTGGATTGTATTTTTTAACTCATCCTTCCCCAACGTTTACCCTTTTCCCATCTTTACAGGGCGCCTTACGGCAACCCATCAGCGTTCTTGTTCTGTAACCCTGTACACTGTTTGTTTGTCTAATCTTGAACAGGTTTGTGCTGAAAACTAAGTTTTGTTGTACTTGTACAATGACAATAAAGACCTATTCTATCCTATCCCCTATCCTAATTAGCTGTATCAGGCTATAAAAATGGCACCCATTATCTCCCTGCTTGGCACTCAGCATCAAATGTTGGAATTGAGGGTTGAATCACCAAAAATGATGGCCGGGCGCGGCCACCACTGCTGCTCACTGCTCCCCTCACCTCCCAGGGGGTGATCAAGGGTGATGGGTCAAATGCAGAGAATAATTTTGCCACACCTTGTGTGTGTGTGTGTGTGTGTGTGTGTGTGTGTGTGTGACAATCATTGATACTTTAACTTTAACTTTAATTAGCCTACTATCAAAATGACAATGTTACGCAGCCTGACGCAAATCTTTGTTGACAGAAATGTTGAAATGTAATATTTATTCTACACATTTTTACAACATTGGAAAACATTAGCAAAATGGAGGCTTCTCTGAGGGTGAGATAAAGCCTGGAAATTACTATCTTAGAATGGCCAAAGGTATAGATGTGTGTGTCCAAGTTAAAGGAAAGGACAGGCTGTCTTCTTCTAATGGATTTATTACCATCTTTGCAAGCTGGGTAATGTTTGCTGTGGTCTGGAACAACATGGCATACTAAAAACTATCAGAAATGCAGTCAATATTACATACAAATAATGTGTCATGAGACATGCAAATATAAATCAACATAGGTAAAGGAAATTAAATGAGCTCAAATATACCTACAAACAAGGCATAATGATGCAATACGTAAATCCCCCAACGTTGACCTCGGCACTCTGACCCCGTATCTCAGCGACTGTGTCACAAACCTGGGGGTAAAGTTAGAGTCAGATTTTAAATTCGAAAAACAAATCAGCAGCGTCGTTCAAAAAAGCTTTTATCAATTACGCCAAATAGCGAAAGTGAAACCGCTTCTGTCAGGACATCCATCCATCCATCCATTTTCTACCGCTTATTCCCTTTTGGGATCGCGAGGGGCGCTGGCGCCTATCTCAGCTACAATCGGGCGGAAGGCGGGGTACACCCTGGACATGACCTTGAGAAATTAATTCATGCCTTTATCTCGAATCGTTTAGACTACTGCAATGCCCTGTATGTCGGCATTAGCCAGGCCTCCCTCACCCGCCTGCAGCTCGTGCAGAACTCTGCTGCTCGTCTGCTAACACAGACCCGCAGACGTGAGCACATCACCCCTATATTAGCCTCCCTTCACTGGCTCCCTGTACGTTATCGAATCAATTTTAAACTCCTTCTATTTGTTTTTAAATGTCCAAACAACCTCGCGCCAACATATCTCTCCGGCCTCCTTCTGCCTTACTGCCCCACTCGAGCCCTAAGATCAGCCAATCAGCTGCTACTGACGGTCCTTGACACAAGGCTGAAGCTTAGAGGTGACAGAGCTTTCGCTGCTGCTGCTCCCAACCTCTGGAACGACCTACCTCTGAGTGTTAGACAAGCCTCTTCTCTTCCTGTTTTTAAATCTCTCTTAAAAACATACTTTTATTCCTTGGCTTTTAACACAAAGTGATATCCATCCTGCACTGCCGCCCCATTATACACCTGCTGTGAACCTGTTTTTATGTTTTTATGTTTTATTTATTTATTTTTTATCATGTTCTGTTTGTGTTGTGTTGTTTGCTCAGTCTTCGTATTATCTTTTAACCTGTCCATTGTACAGCACTTTGGCTACCCCTGTGGTAGATTCTAAATGTGCTTTATAAATAAAGTTGATTTGATACAGCTAGTGTAAATAGAATGTAAGCATTGATTAGCTTGCAATCATGCAGCGACCAAATATGCCTGATTAGCACTCCATAACAAGTCAATAATATCAACAAAGCTCACCTTTGTACATTCACACGCGGTATAAAATGTTTGGTGGACAAAATGAGACAACTTAAGGAGTCTCGTAAAACACGTATTTCTGTGGCAGCGTCGGAGAAAGTTTTACATGTAAACAAACTGTTAACGGTGAGTTCAAGGGCCGCTGAAATTAGTGGGAAAAAATGGTTCTCGCCAAATACTGTCATGAGTGAAACGCAAACACATACATATTAAACAGTGGGCTTACTAACAATTAGGAAGGTTCTGCAGAAACCATGTTACAACCCAAAAATTATTTTTCCCTCCATTTATTTTTTCCATTTCATACATTTTTGAAAAAGCTCCATGAAGCCATCAGGGCGCCGCTCAAGAGCCGCATGTGGCTCTAGAGCTGCGGGTTGCTGACCCTCCGCTTTAGACCGTCCACAACCTCATTGATTAGCTTTCTGGAGCTGCCTTTTTGCCAACATGACACCCGGTTTCACAGCACACAGCAGCTGACCTATTAGCAGCCACATGCGACAGGAGGTCCTTCATACCGACTGCCATCAGACTGTATAACGCATATGTTCCTTCTTGACTGCACGGAAATTTAGAATATATGCAGATTATATATCTATATTATTCATATATTATATATTATATATATAATATATATTATATTATTTATTATTATCATTGTTTATTGTTAGCGAACTGTGGTGCTGAATTTCCCCCATGGATCAATAAAGTACATTCTATTCTATTCTGTTTTATTCTATTCTTTTCTATGCTGACTGCATGGCAATATGAATAACGAACAAGAAAAACAAATAAAGAATCGAAAGTCCAGAGTCTCGTGCTCCACTCAAAAGTAGTTATGATGTTCACTAAAACAAAGCAATGGCCCTTCAGTCTTTTGTTCCTGCGGATATGGTTCAATTACCAGCCAAAATGTACAAAGTACACATTAAAATAAATTAAAATGCAATCTAGAAAAATAAAAGCAAAGTTACTCATACATTAGGGGTGTAACGGTACGTGTATTTGTATTGAACCGTTTTGGTACGGCAGTTTCGGTTCGGTTTGGAGGTGTACCGAACGAGTACACATGCTAGCAGCGACCGGGCTAGGACAACATGTAAAAGCCATAGCTGGAAGACCCTCCAACCGAACGAGTTAAGTAGCGTACCACACGTTGTGTAAACATTACACACCGAGGCACAACACACAGCATGATAGCAGCAACCGGGCTACGATAGACTGACCATACCTCCTCTTTTCACCGGACATGTCCTCTTTTGCGGAGCTGTCCGGGTGGAGTTTCTTAAATGCGTCAAATGTCTGTTTTTTTAAGTTAGGGTTGCGTGTATTTTCAATGTGCGTTCAGGGTTAAGAAGGGGTTAAAAACAAGACAATTTGTGCACGCAGCAGCATTCGTGAGGGAGCGGCAGAGACAGAGAGAGCGAGAGAGTTATGATAAACGCGCATGCGTCGCAAGGCTCTGATTGTTATTATTTTTATTATTTTACCGATAGATTTATCAGATTTTATTTTATATTCTCTATAGCAGGGGTGTCAAAAGTGTGCCCCGGAGGCCATTTGCGGCCCACAGCTAATGTTTTAAAGGCCCATGGCATATTCTAAAAATCCTATTAAAATAAACAAAAATATAATCAAAAGTGAAATAAAAAAGCTTAAAGGCTAAATGTAATTTAGAAAAAGTTGCAACATTGACCAATGAAACAAAGCTGTTTTTTTTCTGTTAAACTGTCATTGCTCAAAACATAATATTGAATCAAAATCAATGTTATAATGAATTATTGACCTATCCAAGGTTCCCATTACTTCACATCAAATATTCCACAAAGAAAAATATTTTTGGTGGAAGATTTTGCAAATTTGGTAAATGAATAACCAAAAATTTATATTTTTTGGTTTTCTTACTCTACCGAAAATTAACCAAACCGTGACCTCTGAACCGAGGTACGTACCGAACCGAAATTTTTTGTGTACCGTTACACCCCTATCATACATATATGTTAATTTCATTATTTTTTACAGAAACTAAAAGATTGAACAAATTCATAGTACTCCAAAACATGCATCTTAACCCTTCAAACCACACCCGTGCACAAGCCAGTTGTGTCGTCCACACTTCTTAAATCCAAATTTCATCCCAGCACACGTGCAATTATCGATAATGCGTCACTGTATGAAAACAATGAATACATTTACAACTTCCACAGGGACTGAACAATTTACCCTTGTAAATAAAATACTTCCCTACGTTGCCACCAAAACCTACCTCAGTAAATAAATTTCCATGCGCAAACTTTTTCACCAGGAACTCAAAATTTCCCCAGGAACCTTTGAGTTGTGGCGTTTCCAAAATGTTGTATTAAAAATTTCAGTCATCATTACAATATACAGGGACACCTTGTTTATTTCTTGGCTCTTGTGTATTTCCAAGACAGGATACTTAAAACGAATTTGGTAAGCTATGAAGCCGCACCACTTCATGGATTGTTGGCGCATTAAACATACGAGTATTATTATGGTGTGTGTATAAGGCAAGACATATTATCTGTTTTTTTGTTTCACAATATCATGCAAAAGCAACTTTTCTTACCTTCTTGTACCTGCTGATCTGTATTTGGGATCTCCATCGATCCTGAAAAATTGCACTAATGACTCAAAGCGCTTTACATAGTGAAACCCATGATCAAAGTTCCATTCAAACCAGTGTGGGTGGCACTGGGAGCAGGTGGGGGAAGTGTCTTGCTCAAAGATACAATGACTGGGATTAGGGGATCGAACCTGGAACTCTCAAGTTGCTGGCACTGCTCAATCAATGTGCAATTGACATGTTTATATGCCTGGGCACACCCAGACCACACCCAAACAATACCCCCATATAAATAAGCATATTGAATTTAGCCAGGTGGCTGACATCTGCACCCTATGCCTAACCGGAATCCACTGCCAAGCAATAGGAGTGGGGAGTGAGTAGAATAGCACGGGTGAGGCGTTCAATTCTGTGGGCTCAGAGAACCGAACACAGGCTGTAACAAAATAAATGGTGGGACATCAAGTTATATGTGAAGTGGATGATGGCTGCCCACCGTCAAAGTGTGGCCAAAACATGTTGTCATCTGGTGCAGGTCTTGACCATGACTTAGGGCCCCAGGTGTGTCAAAGTAATTTTAGCTCAAGGGCCGCATGAAGGAAAATCTATTTCCAGGTGGGCCGGACTGGTAAAATCATGGTATAATAACTTCAAAATATAGACAACTTCAGATTATTTTCTTTGTCTCACTTGGGCCAAAAATAGAACAAGTACATTCGGAAAATGGACATAGTACAAATAAACCTCTTGGCAAAATGCTTGACTTAATTTGAAAACTATGAGGAAAAAATTGGTGCGGTTTCAAAAACATCATGAAGAACACAATGAACTTAGACCTTGTCTCAAGGTTTTTTACAAAGCCATTACATTTTAAGCACTTCCTGTTGAGCATTTTAACGTTGGCAGTTCATTAAAAATGTTTGGAAAAGCAACCGATTGTTTCCACAAACCGCCGTATTGGTGAAATCCTCATACTGCCACAACACATTTATTTGTCATCATTCAAATATTACAATTAAAATTAAAAATGGTTATCAAAACGACACCATAGCTTTGTGATGTGGCTTTTGTGAACAGAGCCTGCCGGGACTTAAGACTTCGTTTTTTTTAAGTCTTACACCTTCTGTAGCACCTGTTCTGTGTCCATAATCTTGTCTTTGTGTTTCTTAGACGTTACATAGTGCCTTCTTATATTATATTCTTTCATTACATCCACACTTTCTCCACACAGAAGACACACAGGTTTGCCTTTTAGCTCCGTGAACATGTACTCTCCTTGAAACCCCCTGTTCTCAACGTCCACCTTCCGTTTAGCCATTATTGGGGAGGAGGGTTGCTGAAAGTTGACGTCTGCCCAGAATGCTGATGGATAATGAAGCCGAGGCCCACTTGCGGCACTGCAGTGGGTTCGCGGGCTACCGTTGCATTATGGGGAATGGAGTATTGGTGCATGCAAAACACCAGCAGGTGCCTGTGGCCTGCGGGCCGGTTGTAATACTAATCAAATATCAACTCGGGGGCCGTAGATAATTAATTTGTGGGCCTGCGGGCCTTGACTTTGACATCTAGGTCTTAGGCAAACAGCCATAGGCTATGTCTACACTAAGCCGGATAACCCCTTAAAGAAATAATTATTTAACCAAAGCATCGTGTCAGCCACACTAATTCATCGTTTAAAGGGGAACATTATCACCAGACCTATGTAAGCGTCAATATATACCTTGATGGTGCAGAAAAAAGACCATATATTTTTTTAACCGATTTCCAAACTCTAAATGGGTGAATTTTGTCGAATTGAACGCCTTTCTGTTTATCGCTCTTTTTGCGATGACGTCAGAACGTGACGTCTCCGAGGTAATACAGCTGCCAATTTAATTTTCTACACATTACAAACACCGGGTCTCAGCTCTGTTATTTTCCGTTTTTTCGACTATTTTTTGGAACTTTGGACACATCATGCCTCGTCAGTGTGTTGTCGGAGGGTGTAACAACATTAACAGGGAGGGATTCAAGTTGCACCGAAGATGCGAAAGTGTATGCTGCCAGACCCCCATTGAATGTGCCGGAGTGTCTCCACATTTTACCGGCGATGACAGACATGGCACAGAGATGTATGGATAACCTGCAGATGCATTTGCAAAGACAAATTCAACAAAATCCCAAAGGTGAGTTTTGTTGATGTTGACTTATGTGCTAATCAGACATATTTGGTTGCAGCGTGACTGCCAGCTAATCGATGCTAAAATGCTACGCTAATCGACGCTAACATGCTATTTAACGGCGGTGCTAAAGCAGACATGGCACAGAGATGAATGGATAACCTGCAGATGCATTTGCAACTATAAAGTCAACGAATTCACAAAGGTGAGTTTTTTTGATGTTGACTGCCAGCTAATCGACGCTAACATGCTACGCTAATCGATGCTAATATGCTATTTACCGGCGGTGCTAAAACATACATGGCACAGAGATGTATGGATAACCTGCAGATGCATTTGCAACTATATAACGTTTCCTTCCACCCACATTTAATGCGAAAAAAACACTTACCAATCGACGGATTTAAGTTGCTTCAGTGTCACAAGATGCGAAAGTCCTGATCGTTTGGTCCGCACATTTTACCGGCGATGCTAACGCAGCTATTCGGCCATGCTATGACTATGAATAGCGTCAATAGCTATTCGCTCAATAGCTTCAGTTTCTTCTTCAATACTTTCATACTCCAACCATCCGTTTCAATACATGCGTAATCTGTTGAATCGCTTAAGCCGCTGAAATCCGAGTCTGAATCCGAGCTAATGTCGCTATATCTTGCTGTGGTATTCGCCATTGTTTGTTTACATTGGCAGCACTGTATGACGTCACAGGGAAATGGATAGTCGCATACCAAATAGCGAAAATCAAGCACTTTATAGCTTTTTTTAGGGATATTCGGGGACCGGTAAAATTTTGAAATAAACTTCAAAAAATACAACAAGCCACTGGGAACTGATTTTTTATTGTTTTTAACCCTTTTGAAATTGTGATAATGTTCGCCTTTAAGGTCCACTTCATTGGATAATTTTTTACACGGGTACGTGCGCCGTATATTTATTGAATCTCCGGCTCTTAGCTTTGTATGGACTCACTGAGAGGATGGGGGGGTTGCCCACATATGCGGTCCTCTCAAAGGTTTCTAATAGTCATCATTGTCACCGACACGTCCCACTGGGTGTGAGTTTTCCTTGCCGTTATTTGGGCCCTACCGAGGATGTCGTAGTGGTTTGTGCAGCCCTTTGAGACACTAGCTATTTAGGGCTATATAAGTAATCATTGATTGATTGATTGACTGATCGTTTACAAACTGAAGAGAGAGGAAGTGAAAAGTTAATGAAGTCAGAAAGACAGCGCCCCACACAGGAAGTGACGTCAGAAAGAACGCTCAGACAGCAAGAGAACTTTTGAATGTCCGGGTCAGCTGTGAGATTCTACTAAATGAAAAACTTTGTCATTTGTCGAGGGAGAGACAACGAGAATGCGGGCTCCCGTGGATGTGCTAAAAAAGGTAGCAGGTGCTTTGTATTACCTGGCCGACGAGGGAAGACTCCGGAAAACATCGGATGCATTTGGACCGGCAAAGCAGACTGTGTAGCGGCCCACTTGGATTAATGACACAAGATGCAGAGAGCTTCGACTGGTGCAACTCCTCCTCTTCTCCCCACAATTTTGACACTGTGAAACCTATTAAGATGGACAGAAAATACAAATGTGCCATATTTTCACAAACAATGCATAAATCATGTTTACATTTTTAAACGTATAAACAAATTCATTCATTCATCCATTTTCTACCGCTTAATCCCATCGGGGCGGCGGGGGGCGCTGAAGCCTATCTCAGCTACAATCGGGCGGAAGGCGGTGTACACCCTGGACAAGTTGCCAACTCATGGCAAGGCCAACTCAGATAGACAGACAACATTCACACTCACATTCACACACTAGGGCCAATTTAGTGTTGCCAATCAACCTATATCCCCAGGTGCATGTCTTTGGAAGTGGGAGGAAGCCGGAGTACCCGGAGGGAACCCACGCATTCACGGGAGAACATGCAAACTCCACACAGAAAGATCCTGAGCCCGGGATTGAACCCAGGACTACGCAAGACCTTCGTATTGTGAGGCAGACGCACTAACCCCTCTTCCACCGTCCTGCTATAAACAAGTACTTTTAATTAAATTAAAAAAAATGACATTTACATATTTGTTTTAAATGAAATGAACCACTTGTTTTACATGAAATAAACCATTAGTCTCCTCCTACCTCCTTCCGCTTCCAAAGGCGCTAAGTTAGCTCAGCTTGTTAGCCTAGCTTCCACACACAGCTAGTAGTGACTCTGCTTAAATGTGACATATAAACAACACAAACACGAGCCACAATAAAATAACCTCTCAAAAATGTTCACACAGAATATGAGACATATATATGGGGGACCCCAAACAGAATAAGCGGTAGAAAATGGGTAGAAAACTGGATATTTGTCAGCATGTTTTACCGGTCCTGGAGTAATGTGAGCATGCTGTTGTCAGATGGAACTGCAGCAGGAAGTAAAGTATAAGTAGTAAAGGAAGTAACAGAATAAGAGTGGGCTCTTCAAAATAAAGGCACAAAAAAAACTGTCACATGACAGAACTGCATTTTTCTCATGAACAAAATTTGCTGCCATTTACAGACTATATCAGTTATTGTCTGCCATGTATGTTGTGGACTCTACATATAGGTCCAAAGTATATAAAGTCACCAAAAAACAAATGGACAATGAAGGTGAAGACAAAAGAGTGAGGAGTGTCCTGACCAGATATCTAGATCCCTAGATTGCTTATTGTCAAATGTTCTTTATCACATTGTGTACTTTCACGCGTCCAATAAAGATTTGATTAATTTATGATGACTCAGGTGTGATACACTACAATAAGGCCCCACAGCACACTGGATTCCAGTTAATTGAAATACCACAACATTGGATATTGTTCAGATAAGTTAAATTTAATTTAAGAACTTGCACACAAAGCAACACTGGAGGTGACTATGACGTGTGCATTTTCCGCGCATGCGTACGGACGGAAGGGGGTGAGGGGGTCTTAAAGGCCTACTGAAACCCACTACTACCGACCACGCAGTCTGATAGTTTATATATCAATGATGAAATATTAACATTGCAACACATGCCAATACGGCCGGTTTAGTTTACTAAATTACAATTTTAAATTTCCCGCGGAGTTTCTTGATGAAAACGTCGCGGAATGACGACGCGTGCGCGTGATGTCTTGGGTTGTAGCGGACATATTAGCCCAGCAACACACACGGCTAAAAGTAGTCTCTTTTCATCGCATAATTACACAGTAATTTGGACATCTGTGTTGCTGAATCTTTTGCAATTTGTTCAATTAATAATGGAGACTATAAAGAAGAAGTTGGTGGAAAGCGGTGGATTGCAGCTGCCTTTAGCACCGAAACACAGCCGGTGTTTCTTTGTTTGTTGTGAAGCTTTAACACAGAGCGGTCAAGCGAACATGTTTCTCTACGTCAACCACCAAGTGTTTAGATGGGAAAATTGTGATATTAAGTCGCCTCTTACCGGAGACTTCAGTGGATTATGGGACCTCCTCCTGCA
Source organism: Nerophis ophidion (assembly GCF_033978795.1). NCBI lineage: Eukaryota > Metazoa > Chordata > Actinopteri > Syngnathiformes > Syngnathidae > Nerophis > Nerophis ophidion. Next base: position 20,168,360 of record NC_084619.1, read on the forward strand.
GCTCATAAAGGCAGCTGTGATCTTGGCTCCTACATGGCTTCTCTCAGAGACACTGGCGTTCACCGCAGCCATCCGACTTTCAGGTATGACTTTACAATCTCACTAAAACACTATTAAAGGGGAACATTATCACCAAACCTATGCAAGCGTCAATATATACCTTGATGTTGCAGAAAAAAGACCATGTATTTTTTTTAACCGATTTCCGAACTCCAAATGGGTGAATTTTGGCAAATTAAATGCCTTTCTGTTTATCGGTCTTTTAGCGATGACGTAAGAACGTGACGTCACCGAGGTAACACACCCGCCATATTCATTTTCACATTACAAACACCGGGTCTCAGCTCTGTTATTTTCCGTTTTTTCGACTATTTTTTGGAACCTTGGAGACATCATGCCTCGTCGGTGTGTTGTCGGAGGGTGTAACAACACTAACAGGGAGGGATTCAAGTTGCACCACTGGCAAGAAATCTGCCGCCAGACCCCCATTGAATGTACCAAAGTGTCTTCACAATTGACCGGCGATGCTAAGACAGACATGGCACAGAGATGTATGGATAACTTGCAGATGCATTTGCAACGATTAAGTTAACGAAATCACAAAGGTGAGTTTTGTTGATGTTGTTGACTTATGTGCTAATCAGACATATTTGGTCACGGCATGACTGCCAGCTAATTGATGCTAACATGCTATTTACGCTAGCTGTATGTACATTTGAAACTAGATACCCACATTTAACGCGAAACAAACACTTACCAATCGACAGATTTAAGTTGCTCCAGTGTCACAAGATGCGAAAGTCCTGATCGTTTGGTCTTCACATTTTACCGGCGATGCTAATAAGGCAGCCATGCTATGGGCCACTTCATTAGGTACACCCATGCTATGGCCGAATAGCGTCAATAGCTATTCGCTCAATAGCTTCAATTTCTTCTTCAATTTCGTTTTCGCTATCTGCCTCCATACTCTGACCATCTGTTTTAATACATGTGTAATCTGTTGAATTGCTTAAGCCGCTGAAATCCGAGTCTGAATCCGAGCTAATGTCGCTATATCTTGCTGTGGTATTCGCAATTGTTTGTTTACATTGGCAGCCCTGTATGACGTCACAGGGAAATGGATAGTGGTTTCGAAGATAGCGAAAATAAGGCACTTTAAAGCTTTATTTAGGGATATTCCGGGACCGGTAAAATTTGGAAAAAAACTTCAAAAAATACAACAAGCCACTGGGAACCGATTTTTATTGTTTTTAACCCTTTTGAAATTGGGATAATGTTCCCCTTTAAAACAATAAGCAGATAAGGGATCTTCCAGAATTATCCTAGTAAATGTGTCTAATTACATCTGAAACGCCGCCTGTCGCCGCCTGTCGCCGTCACCTTTTCTTTTTTTCTTTTTTTCCCCCTAGTACTTCACTCTAAACGTCCTCATCCACGAATCTTTCATCCTCGCTCAAATTAATGGGTAAATCGTCGCTTTCTCGGTCCGAATAGCTCTAGCTACTGCTGGCTATGATTGTACACAATGTGAGAATGTGAGGAGCCCTAAAACCCGTGACGTCACGCGCACATCGTCTGCTACTTCCGGTAAAGGCAAGGATTTTTGATTAGCGACCAAAAGTTGCGAACTTTATCGTCGATGTTCTCTACTAAATCCTTTCAGCAAAAATATGGCAATATCACGAAATGATCAAGTATGACACATAGAATGGACCTGCTATCCCCGTTTGAATGAGAAAATCTCATTTCAGGAGGCCTTTAAACCACCATTGTGTGTGTGTGTGGACAAGGATAAGGTTAGATGAGATTTACCCTGGATAACCTTAGCCAGCTTAGTGTAGAAGGTGCCTTACAGAGAGAGCTACTTCAGTTTTTGACTTTCTTGAACGTCCATGTGCATAATCCGCCTCACTCGGAAGCATTGTCTGCAAATTTCAACATAATTTAGTTCCTCATACACATTTTTTTATCATTAATTTCACCTCAGTATCCTGCTGCTGACTATTGCTTTGCTCATTTGTATTTCAGCTGACACAGCCTCCACAGTCCTCAGGTGCCATATTCACAATGAAACAAAGCACGGAAGGTCATATTATGAAAGTAGGTGTCTGGCACAGGTATATTAAAAAAAAAGAAAAAAAAAACGGGTGTTTCCTCCACTGTAAACATCTTTCCCCATTATGCAAGTAAAGCAGTTAAGAAATCGCGTTTTTACTCCTATTGCATAACAGAATAATGGGCTGGAACCGTGTTGGGAATCTGAGCCATGCTATATAATTGGAAACACGACTTCATTAGAATAACTGCCACCATATTTGCAGGGATTTATAGTAAATTACCATAAAGTGTGGCATCTTAAGAGTGCAACATAAGTTCAACATTCCCAGATGAGATAAGGATAAGACGGTAGTAAGAATGACGAAGTGCCAGAGGCCATCTGCACGTGCTATTAAAGCGCCCATTGCTTTGCACTAAATCCCAGCGGTGGAAAGAGTCCAGCAATCAAAGCACATATGGCCGGCGACTGGTGACTGAATTATCCTTCAAATGTAGGTTAACGAATTCAGTGGCAGGCTGTGTTTGAGAGTGTCGCATCTTTAACAACCTGACAGACACACCTGCCAGCGGGAGGAACTGGGGGCCCAAAGGAGGGGGGAGGTTGGCTGAGAAGTGGGTGGTAACTATCATGGAGAAGATCGATCAGGTAGTCTGCAGGGGAGTCGGGATACGCAGGGCGAGGCCATTCATTGCAGGCTATCGGGAGCTAATGAAACACACTGAGAGAATGATTAAGACACAGACACCTACTATGTCAGGACCCCGTGGCTGATACATTCATCACCATCAGTGTCTACCAGGCGTCAGACACTCTCTGCTGCTGTTTGTGTCCTGTGTTCCTGCCTCTGGGTCAACATGCATTTGTGAGGGAAACACATAAGCACGGTTTTATTGTCCATTTTGTCATTTGGAAATGGTCCAAAATCTTTGTGACTGTGCCACTCAATGATGATGAGCCTGATCATGGTATAAAGACGAGAGAGGCTGCTCCCTAATTGATCGTCAAACTACAGTACTTCAATAATATGAGATGCCGAATGTAAAAATTCAATCGTACTTTTTTATATCATTTGATTATTTGGCTCACTTGCCCCAACCCCCACATTTAGCCTTTTTTAGTCACGTTTGAAGCAAAAATTAAATGGTGAATCTAAATGTTAAATATATATCTAAATGTTGCATCTAAATCTAAATGTTAAATCTTGATCTAAAGGTTACATCTTAAATGTTCAATACAAATCCAAATGTGTAATCTAACTCTAAAGGTTAAATCTACATTTAAAATCTAAACCAAACATTTAAATCTAAATGTTAAATCTATATCTAAATGTTATGTTTGAATGTTAAATCTTGTTCTAAGAGTTAAATCTAAATGTTCAATTGAAATCCAAATGTTGAATCTAACTCTAAAGGTTAAATCTGCATTTAAAATCTAAATCAAACGTTTTAAATCTAAATTTGAAATCGAAATCAAAATGTTAACTTTAAATGTTGAATCTAAATGTAAATGTTGAATACAAATCTTAAATCTAAATAAAAAATGTTGAATACAAATCTTAAATATAAATCTAAATGTTAATTATACATTTTAGATGTTAAATATAAATGTATATGTTAAATATAATCTGAGATGCCAAATAAAAAAAATCAATCACACTTTAATATATCATTTGAATATTTAGCTCACTTGCCCCAACCCCCACATTTAGCCTTTTTTAGTCACGTTTGAAGCAAAAAATTAAATGGTGAATCTAAATGTTAAATCTATATCCAAATGTTGCATCTAAATCTAAATGTGAAATCTTGATCTAAAGGTTAAATCTTAAATGTTCAATCCAAATCCAAATGTTTAATCTAACTCTAAACGTTTATTCTACATTTTAAATCTAAATCAAACATTTAAATCTAAATGTTAAATCTATATCTAAATGTTACGTCTAAATGTTAAATCTTGTTCTAAAAGTTAAATCTAAATGTTCAATTGAAATCCAAATGTTGAATCTAACTCTAAAGGTTAAATCTACATTTAAAATCTAAATCAAACGTTTTAAATCTAAATTTAAAATCGAAATCAAAATGTTAACTTTAAATGTTGAATATAAATCTAGATGTTGAATATAAATCTTAAATCTAAATAAAAAAATGTTGAATCCAAATCTTAAATATAAATCTAAATGTTAACTATACATTTTAGATGTTAAATATAAATATACATGTTAAATATAATCTGAGATGCCGAATAAAACAAATCAATCACACTTTAATATATCATTTGAATATTTAGCTCACTTGCCCCAACCCCCACATTTAGCCTTTTTTAGTCACGTTTGAAGCAAAAATTAAATGGTGAATCTAAATGTTAAATCTATATCTAAATTTTGCATCTAAATCTAAATGTTAAATCTTGATCTAAAGGTTAAATCTTAAATGTTCAATCCAAATCCAAATGTTTAATCCAACTCTAAAGGTTGAATCTACATTTTAAATCTAAATCAAACATTTAAATCTAAATGTTCAATTGAAATCCAAATGTTGAATCTAACTCTAAAGGTTAAATCTACATTTAAAATCTAAATCAAACATTTTAAATCTAAATGTTAAATCGAAATCAAAATGTTAACTTTAAATGTTGAATCTAAATCTAAATGTTGAATACAAATCTTAAATTTAAGTGAAAAAATGTTGAATCCAAATCTTAAATATAAATCTAGATGTTAACTATACATTTTAGATGTTAAATATAAATATACATGTTAAATATAATCTGAGATGCCGAATAAAAAAATTCAATCACACTTTAATATATCATTTGAATATTTAGCTCACTTACCCTAACCCCCACATTTAGCCTTTTTTAGTCACGTTTGAAGCAAAAATTAAATGGTGAATCTAAATGTTGAATCTATATCTAAATGTTAGATCTAAATATAAATGTTAAATCTTGATCTAAAGGTTAAATCTTAAATGTTCAATCCAAATCCAAATGTTTAATCTAACTCTAAAGGTTAAATCTACATTTCAAATCTAAATCAAACATTTAAATCTAAATGTTAAATCTATATCTAAATGTTACGTCTAAATGTTACGTCTAAATGTTACGTCTAAATGTTAAATCTTGTTCTAAAAGTTAAATCTAAATGTTCAATTGAAATTCAAATGTTGAATCTAACTCTAAAGGTTAAATCTACATTTAAAATCTAAATCAAATATTTTAAATCTAAATGTTGAATCAAAATCAAAATGTTAACTTTAAATGTTGAATCGAAATCTAAATGTTGAATCCAAATCTTAAATCTAAATATAAATGTTGAATCCAAATTTTAAATATAAATCTAAATGTTAACTATACATTTTAGATGTTGAATATAAATATACATGTTAAATACAATATGAGATGCCAAATGAAAAATTTAAATCACAGTTTGATGTATCATTTGAATATTTAGCTCACTTCCACCAACCACCACATTTAGCTTTTTTAGTCACATTTGAAACAAAAATTAAACGGTGAATCTAAATGTTGAATCTATATCTAAATGTTACATCTAAATCTAAATGTTAAATCTATATCTAAAGATTAAAACTAAGGGTTCAATAAATATCCAAATGTTGAATCTTACTCCAAATATTATATCTTCATTTATAATCGAAATAAAAATGTTTAATTTAAATGTTCAATTGAAATAAAAATGCTAACTTTAAATGTTAAATCTAAATCTAAATGTAGAATCCAAATCTTAAATCTAAATCTAAATGTTAACTACACATTTTAGATGTTAAATATAAATATACATGTGAAATATAATTTGAGATGCCAAATGTAAAAATTCAATCACAGTTTGATGTAACATTTGAATATTTAGCTCACTTCGACCAACCATCACATTGAGCTTTTTTTGGTCACATTTGAAGCAAAAATTAAATGGTGAATCTAAATGTTAAATCTATATCTAAAGTTTAAATCTAAGGGTTCAATCAAAATCCAAATGTTAACTCTTACTCCAAATATTAGATCTACATTGTGAATCTAAATCAAAATGCTTAATCTAAATGTTATATCGAAATAAAAATGCTAACTTTAAAAGTTAATTCTAAATTTAAATGTAGATTCCAAATCTTAAATATAAATCTAAATGTTAACTATACATGTTATATGTTAAATATAAATATACATGTTAAAAATAATATGAGATGCCGAATGTAAAAATTCAAGAACAGTTTAATATATCATTTGAATATTTATCTCACTTGCCCAAATCCCCACATTTAGTTTTATTTGTCACATTTGAAGCATAAAATAAATGGTGAATCTAAATGTTAAATCTATATCTAAATGTTACATCTAAATCTAAATGTTAAATCTCGATGTAAAGGTTAAATCTAAATGTTCAATCAAAATCTGAATGTTAAATGTAACTCCAAAGGTTATATTTACATTTTAAATCAAACTTTTAAATCGAAATGTTAAATAGAAATCAAAATGTAAACTTTAAATGTTCAATCTAATTATAAATGTTGAATCCAAATCTTAGATCCATCCATCCATCCATCCATCCATCTTCTTCCGCTTATCCGAGGTCGGGTCACGGGGGGCAGCAATCTTAGATATAAATCTAAATGTTAACTATACATGTTTGATGTTAAATATAAATATAAATGTTAAATATAAACATAGACATACAATGGTAAATCTACACATTAAATTTAAGTCATCATCTATCCATTTTCTACCGCTTGTCCATTTTGAGGTCGTGGGGGTCGGTTACAGGGTTGGGGGCTAGAGCTTATCACAGCTGCAGTCAGGTGGAAGGCAGGGCTCACCCTATCGCCAGGTGCATGTCTATCAATCAATCAATCAATCAATGTTTACTTATATAGCCCTAAATCACTAGTGTCTCAAAGGGCTGCACAAACCACCACGACATCCTCGGTAGGAAAACTCACACCCAGTGGGACATTGGTGACAATAATGACCCAGTGGGACGTCGGTGACAATGATGACTATGAGAACCTTAGAGAGGAGGAAAGCAATGGATGTCGAGCGGGTCTAACATGATACTGTGAAAGTTCAATCCACAATGGATACAACACAGTCGCGAGAGTCCAGTCCAAAGAGGATCCAAGACACAGCAGCGAGAGTCCCGTTCACAGCGGAGCCAGCAGGAAACCATCCCAAGCGTAGGCGGACCAGCAGCGCAGAGATGTCCCCAGCCGATACACAGGCGAGCAGTACATGGCCACCGGATCGGACCGGACCCCCTCCACACGGGAGAGTGGGACATAGAAGAAAAAGAAAAGAAACGGCAGATCAACTGGTCTAAAAAGGGAGTCTATTTAAAGGCTAGAGTATACAAATGAGTTTTAAGGTGAGACTTAAATGCTTCTACTGAGGTGGCATCGCGAACTGTTACCGGGAGGGCATTCCAGAGTACTGGAGCCCGAACGGAAAATGCTCTATAGCCCGCAGACTTTTTTTGGGCTTTGGGAATCACTAATAAGCCGGAGTCCTTTGAACGCAGATTTCTTGCCGGGACATATGGTACAATACAATCGGCAAGATAAGATGGAGCTAGACCGTGTAGTATTTTATACGTAAGTAGTAAAACCTTAAAGTCACATCTTAAGTGCACAGGAAGCCAGTGCAGGTGAGCCAGTACAGGCGTAATGTGATCAAACTTTCTTGTTCTTGTCAAAAGTCTAGCAGCCGCATTTTGTACCAACTGTAATCTTTTAATGCTAGACATGGGGAGACCCGAAAATAATACGTTACAGTAGTCGAGGCGAGACGTAACAAACGCATGGATAATGATCTCAGCGTCTTTAGTGGACAGAATGGAGCGAATTTTAGCGATATTACGGAGATGAAAGAAGGCCGTTTTAGTAACGCTTTTAATGTGTGCCTCAAAGGAGAGAGTTGGGTCGAAGATAACACCCAGATTCTTTACCGTGTCGCCTTGTTTAATTGTTTGGTTGTCAAATGTTAGAGTTGTATTATTAAATAGAGTTCGGTGTCTAGCAGGACCGATAATCAGCATTTCCGTTTTTTTGGCGTTGAGTTGCAAAAAGTTAGCGGACATCCATTGTTTAATTTCATTAAGACACGCCTCCAGCTGACTACAATCCGGCGTGTTGGTCCATCCATCCATCCATTTTCTACTGCTTGTCCCTATTGGGATCGCGGGTGGTGCTGAAGTCTATCTCAGCTGCATTCTGGCGAAATGCCTGGACAAGTCGCCACCTCATCACATGGCCAACACAGATAGACAGACAACATTCAAACTCACATTCACACACTCGGGCCAGTTTTTTTAGTGTTGGCAATCAACCTATCCCCAGGTGCATGTCTTTAGAGGTGAGAGGAAGCCAGACTACCCGGAGTCACGGGGATAACATGCAAACTCCACACAGAAAGATCCCGAGTCCAGGATTGAACTTAGGACCTACGTATTGTGAGGCACACGTATTAACCCCTGTTCCACCGAGCTACCCCGTGTCTAAGTTCTAATATCAAATCTAAATATAAATGTGAAATATAAATATAAATGATGTACTTCGCCTACTGCCCAAACGCAGCTGAGATAGGATCCAGCGACCCCCTGTGACCTCTAAAGGGACAAGCGGTAGAAAATGGATGGATGGGGTTCAAATATGAATCTAAATATGAATCTAAATGTTATATATGCATTTTTAATATACATGTAAAATATAAATATTAAGTTTTAAGGGCTTCACGGTGGGAGAGGGGTTAGTGCGTCTGCCTCACAATACAAAGGTCCTGAGTAGTCGTGGGTTCAATCCCGGGCTCGGGATCTTTCTGTGTGGAGTTCGCAAGTCCTCTTCGTGAATGCGTGGGTTCCCTCCGGATACTCCGGCTTCCTCCCACTTCTAAAGACATGCACCTGGGGATAGGTTGATTGGCAACACTAAATTGGCCCTAGTGTGTGAATGTGAGTGTGAATGTCGTCTGTCTATCTGTGTTGGCCCTGCGATGAGGTGGCGACTTGTCCACGGTGTACACTGCCGTCCGTCCGATTGTAGCTGAGATTAGCACCAGCACCCCCCGCGACCCCAAAGGGAATAAGCGGCAGAAAATGGATGGATGGATGGATTACATTTTAAATTCAATATACGTCTAAATGTTAACTATAAATGTTAAATATAAACATAGATATTAAATATAAGTATATATCTTAAATCTGAATGTTAAATCAAAATATCAAATCTGAATCTAAATATTAAATATTACATTTAAATGTTGGATATAAATCAAAATGTTAAATGTAAATACCCAACCATCCAGCCATCTTTTTTCCATACCGCTTATTACCATAAGAGTTGCTGGTAAGCTGAAGCCTATCCCAGCTTACTTTGGGCCAGAGGCGGTGTACACCCTGACTTCACATGTAAATATTTAAAGGCCTACTGAAACCCACTACTACCTACCACGCAGTCTTTTATATATCAATGATGAAATATTAACATTGCAACACATGCCAATATAGCCTTTTTAGTTTACTAAATTGCAATTTGAAAACGTCGCGGGATGATAACTTATACGCGTGACGTCTCGGACTGTTGGGAAATATTAGCGCTGCGCACACACACAGCTAAACGTTGTCTCCTTTAACCGCAGACATCTGTGTTGCTGAATCTTTTGCAATTTGTTCAATTAATAATGAAGAAGTCAAAGTAGAAAGATGGAGTTGGGAAGCTTTCGCCTTTAGCCACACAAACACACTGTGATTCCTTGTTTAAAATTCCCGGAGGTGAAGCTTTACTATGGATCAGAGCGGTCAAGCGAACATGGATCCTGACCAAATGTCAACCAGCAGTTTTCGGTGAGAAAATTGTGGTAAAAAGTCGCCACTTACCGGAGATCAGCTGAGTTTGTGCCGTCCATAATGCTGCCGTCGACTTCCATCAGACACTGGCGTCAAGACACCCGTGGATACATCCTTCCGACTATCAGGTACTATTAAACTCACAAAAACACTAGCAACACAATAGAAAGATAAGGGATTTCCCAGAACTATCCTGGTAAATGTGTCTAAAAACATCTGAATCCATCCCAATGCAATCGCCTTTTTTTTTTTTTACTTGATTTTTTTTCTTTCTAGTCCGTCGCTATCAATATCCTCAAACACAAATCTTTCATCCTCGCTCAAATTAATGGGGAAATTGTCGTTTTCTCGGTCGGAATAGCTCTTTTTGTTGGAGGCTCCCATTAAAAATAATGTTAGGATGTGAGGAGCCCTCAACATGTGACGTCATTGTCTGCGACTTCCGGTAAAGGCAGGGCTTTTCTGTTAGTGACCAAAAGTTGCAAACTTTATCGTCGATGTTCTCTACTAAATCCTTTCAGCAAAAATATGGCAATATTGCGAAATGATCAAGTATGACACATAGAATGGACCTGCTATCCCCGTTTAAATAAGAACATCTCATTTTAGTAGGCCTTCAAGATTTATATTTATTATAGTCAACAATTTGATTTAACATTTATTTTTAATATTTACATTTAACATTTACATTGGTCCTTAATATATTTGAATGCAATGTTTATATTCAACATTTAATTTTTACCTCAAATGTGAAGTAAATGAGCTGAAGTAAATGTGAGAAAAGTAATTTAAATGTAAAGAAGTAAGCTAAATATTCAAAATACATCAGCTAGAAAAGTATGATAGAATTTTTACATTTAGCACCCTATAAAAAGAGTAGAGTGCAGTAATATTCACTGGTTAACAAAAACTGTATTTGACTTATAAATGAAGAAGTTATTCAGTCACGCAAAGAGTGTGTCTACTTATAATTGTAAAGGCGAATAATGTTCAAGATGCTAACTGATCCAAACATCATCTGTGACGTGATTTCATATTAGTTATGCGGCAACCACGATGAGTTTTTAATACCCGCTTTGATTGCTTAGCAAGCAAATACAGACTGAAGGTGATTATTTATTTCTGTTAATGAAGTTAATTAAAATAGGAGGATTTGCATTCCGTGCCCCTCTTGTAATTAAATTTGTGTGTACAGCTCGTGGGTCTCAGCTGTAAATCCAAAGTCACAACTGTATTTTCAAAATACACTAGTACTTTAATTTAGGAGCTTAATTTGTTCTGTGATGGAGCTCTTAACTTAAAACCATTGTATCTCAAACCATTTAAATGAATTGAATTATATTTAATTGGTGATTGGCTGCCACAAAACAGCCCCATTTTACCATGTCACTTGCCTTTTAAAACTGAAAATCAGCTTTTAGATTATAAATAAAAATACTATCTATCTATCTAAATATTGTGTGAAAATAATACAATAGAATGTACTACTAGAAACTACAGTAGTTTTATGAAGTAATGTAATAATAATGCACAGTATTTACCTTGGTGAACATCTGCAGCTTTTCCGTATGGTAATGGTTAATGTGTGTTGTTTAAATATTATTTAAAACTTTTTAACTGGCATTAAACTCATTCTGCTTCAGTTTGGTACGGGCTAGTGTTGTCCCGATACCAATATTTTGGTACTGCTAACGGTACGAAAATGTATTTCGATACTTTTCAATACTTTTCCAAATAAAGGAAACCACAAAAAAATGCATTATTTGCTTCATTTTAACAAACAATCTTGGGGTACATTAAACATATGTTTCTCATTGAAATTTTGTAGTGAACATACAAGACAACTTGTCTTTTATTAGTAGATAAACAAACAAAGGCTCTTCATTTAGTCAGCAGACATATGCAGTATCATATTGTGTCATTTTCCATTCTATTATTTTGTCAAAATAATTAAGGTCAAGTGGTTGAAAATGAATTATTGATCTACTTGTTCATTTACTGTTAATATCTGCTTACTTTCTCCTTTAACATGTTTTATCTACACTTCTGTTATTATGTAATAATCACTTATTCTTCTGTTGTTTGATACTTTACATTAGTTTTGAAAGATACCACAAATTTGGGTATCAATCTAGGTAGTTATCAAGTAGCTACAGGATCATACATCGGTCATATTCAAAGACCTCATGTGTCTGGGGACATATTTCCTGAGTTTATAAACATACAGTACATTTAAAACAAACAAAAGAAGATTTTGTTATGCTAAAAAATATCGACGTAATCATAGTTGTATCTACTAGATACGCTTCTGTACTTGGGATCATTACATTGGATGTCAGGTGTAGATCCACCAATGGCGTTTCTTTACACTGGTTAATATCAGCCTTTCAGTCATCAACAACTATGTCATCTGAGAAATGGACATTGAATCAGTGTAGGTGTGGCTTTGTGTCATGCCTGGTAATCAGTTTTATGTTTGATCATGTTTATGTTTCGTTTTTGGACTCTCGTTTCCCGTTTTGCACTTCCTGGTTTTGTTTGTCTCCATAGTTACGCATTAGTTTCCACCTGGTCCCCAAGTCACGCCCCTGCCTTCAGTCCCGCACCTGTTTCTCATTACAACAGCCACTATTTAAATCATTTGTTTTCTGTTCATCGGCCTGGGAACTTTGCTTGCTATTGCTGATGCTTACTTACCACGACCACGCACCTACCTTGCCTTGCCAACCTTCAAGCCTTGCCAACCTGCTAATTATTTTGAATACGCCAGTGCAAGTTTCTGGTTAATTGTGTATCTTTGATAGTATATTTTGTTTATTTGTAGATAGTCATGCCATTGCGCTGTTTTTGTTTGAAGTTTTAGTATAGATCATTATCCGCCACTGAGCGCGCCCTTTTTTTTGCCTTTTTGTATTATAGTGTATAAATAAATAAATATGTTCATGGACTCACATCCACGCCTGACTCTTTCCAAATTCTCTCTGCATCGAAGAAGCATAACTAATCCATGTCCCGGCCTGACACTTTGTATGATATGTACAGCGAGCAGTGAACATAGTGAGCTCAGAAAGCATAAGAACAAGTATATACAAAGTTTCTACATCTGATTATTTACATTTGATTATTTACAATCATTTTCTACACCAACGGCGGTGATGCTTGTAACTGTAGTTTTATAGATTTCAATATATGTCCCCATTGACACTTTTCGAGCAGGGCGCTGCATGACGCTTTCTTTTCAGAGCCGAGATGGACAACCACTGAGTGAAGTGCAAATGAAATATGAATAATCCCTGGAATGACTCACGGTCCTCTGTAATGTTCTCTGTGTTCTCGACCGGACCAAGCAGTATTATGACCTGCAGATTGAGCAGAAGTCTCTCTCGAATTCTGTCCGTCCCTCACACTCGCTTCTGTTGCTGCACATGGGACAGCGACCAAGGGGTCTGCACTACAAGCAGCAGATTAAAGGATTACCATTAATTAGATGTCAGGGACAGAGAGGGGCTTTGCCTGTCTTGGCCATGATACAATATCTGTTAATCTGCTGTGCTGCTGGATAAAAAGGAATCAGTCCATTGACAGGAAAATTGGAAAAAGGGGGACGGGGCCAAGGAAGAATGGGAAACAAGAACAAAGAGGCAAAGGAGAAAGGTGGCTTTACAGATATAAGGAGCCATGAAAAAAAGTGAAAGTTAATACGACTGTTGTCCACTTGAAGTACAAACACAGCTCTTATGGATGAAAAAGCAGCAGGGGAGAATATGAAATAAGACACCAAAGGGAGAAAATCCCATATGGAAAAGGGTCAAAAAAGATTTCGCTGACATACAGGAATAATCATATTTGTGCTATCATTTCACCCTCAATTAATATTGCCCAAAATCCCATAATATATTATATTTTGGTCCCTTTAATACAGAGGTGTCAAACTCATTTTAGCTCAGGGGCCACATGGAGAAAAATATTTCTAGGTGAGCCGGGCTGGTGAAAATCATGGCACGATAACTTAAAAACAAAGACGACTTCAGATTCTTTTCTTTGTTTAAGTCAGTCGAGTCATACCAAAGACTATAAAAAATGCGACCCATTACCTCCCTGCTTGGCACTCAGCATTAAGAGTTGGAATTGGGGGTTAGATCATCAAAAATGATTCCCGGGCGCGGCCACTGCTGCTGCCCTCTGCTCCCCTCACCTCCCAGGGAGTGATCGAAGGTGATGGGTCAAAAGCAGAGAATAATTTCACCACACTTAGTGTGTGTGTGCGTGTGTGTGACAATCATTGGTACTTTTACTTTGGCCAAAAATACAGCAAGCACATTCTGAAAATGTACAAATCACAAATAATCTTTTTGTCAAACCACTTCAAATTCTGAAAAAAAAAAAAAAAAAAAGTGTGCGGTTTGAAAAACACAATGAACGTAGACTTTGTGAATTGATTAACGTGGACCCCGACTTAAACAAGTCGAAAAGCTTATTCGGGTGTTATGATTTAATAATCAATTGTACGGAATATGTACTGTACTGTGTAAACTGTACTGTTTCATATAATGCATTCTCTTCCTTTGCAATCTACTAATAAAAGTTTCAATCAATCAATCAATCAATCTAAGTCTCAGTGTATCTACAAAGTGTTACGGCTCAGACTACTGCCAACGCCACTCATCCACCTGTGCGCTCCAGTGAAAGCACCGCGGGCCACGCCCATGGGAGTTTCCTCCCCGCTGCGGGCGCACCTCCGCATGGCTGTAGGAGATCTGTAATCAGCGCACCTGTCTGGGATGAACGAGCTGCCTTCATAAGCTCGCACAACCTGCGATGCGGAGCCGGAGTAGAGTCTTCAGTTGGCATACATACCTGCTGTCGCCTGGAAATTGAGCTTTACCTCTAACTTTTCCCCGAATCTCCCTCTGGACTCTGACTGCCTCCCTCGATCCTTGACTTCCCTGGCTCTGTACTCAAACCTTTAGAC
>NC_084619.1:20188230-20373230 GCF_033978795.1 Nerophis ophidion
ACAACAACCTGCCACTCCCGATGAATTCCCCCTTGGGGGATTAATAAAGTTGTTTGAATTGAATTGAATTTGAATTGAATGATGACATAACAACTGTGTTGCACCTTGCACTGCTAACACACTGCAGTTGACTTTTAAGACTTAAAAGCAGGTGTGGATAATATCCTCCAAGCTGTGAAATATTACCTGTAGATGATTTTTGCTGGGGTACAACCTTTTGTGCAAATACAAATGCAAATAAACATTTTTTTTTTTTCACGTTTTTATTTCCACAAATTACATATAGGACCGATAAGACTACCGATCAATACTGGTATCGATAAGAGATGTCAATATTGGTATCTGTATCGGTAAAATCCTAAGGATATAAATCCCTGGCGCCTGTTTTTGTAAACATGTTCACCCTTAACTCAGAAATGGACGTCCTGCCCGATGAATATTTCTCGACAGTCACAACATAATACTTACAGAAAATAAGACAAATACTGTTCCACAATTTATAATACATAATTTGCACTCAATGTCACTCTTAATTTCGGCACAAAAAAAAAAAACAGGTAAACTATGCTCAAAGGTGACTTATGGCGAATATAATCTTTTCTAAGTTATAAATGTTGCAATGTTGGATACACAGTTAAACGATCAAATCATAAAGTACATGCATTTTGCACGCAGTTTGGGATGACTTTGTTTGCTGGCTTTTGCAGACTGGCTACATTGTGATTTTACAGCAAAGTGGACATACTTGTTTAGACATTACGTCACGCTATTAGCCAGAGGGGGAAGAAGCTTCTGCGTGTCTGCTTAGGCAATGAGGGAACACAAAAAAAAGGTAGGATAAAAGTAAATTGTTCATCTAATCTTGGCACGCACATAACAACACCGACGTGTGACAAGCAGTGACATAAATTCTGCGAAAAGTCTGAATCGATCGGAGAGTGCGCTTGTGTGCCTTACATAGTGACCGGGTGAATCTATATAATGTCAATGAAGTTTATTTACAATCTTGTCTTAATAAAAAAACAGTGGCGACGACTTCAAGATGGATATTTAAACATTTTTCAAAGATATGATACTTTTGGAGAGGGTGTGGCTTGGTTTCATTTGCGATCTGGGAATGCCTTCGGAAACAAACATACGCAGAAAATAGGTTATAAATTTAACTGCGAAGCAAAATTTACACCACAGGATAGATAATATGTGTTATATAGCTCAGAAGGAAGTGTTTTAAAATGTAGATTAAAACACAATCTTGCGAGAGATGACTGCACAGTATATTTCATGGATGCTTTACATTACATTCATTTTTAGTTGAATGTATTTGTCCATTGCAAAAACGGATCTGATTCTTTTGCCATCATCACACTTTTTGCTTCTTTTTCATTCAGATGGTGGAATCCCAAAAATGTCAAGTAAAACTAATGGAATTATGAGGTACTGTATGCATACAGTAGTGTTGTCTTGATACCAATATTTCACCAAAATGTATTTCAATACTTTTCTGTACTTTCCTAAATAAGGGGGACAACAAAAAATGGCCTTACTGGCTTTGTTTTAACAAAAAATCTTGCGGTACATGAAATATATGTTTCTTATTGCAATCAAAGAGCAATTTAGTCCTTAAATAAAATAGTGAACATACTAGACAACTTGTCTTTTAGTAGTAAGTAAAGAAACAAAGGCTCACATATGTCTGCTGACATATGCATTAACATATTTTGTCATTTATCATTCTACATTGTCAAAATTATGAGAGACAAGCTGTAAAAAAAGGATTATTACAAACCCCGTTTCCATATAAGTTGGAAATTGTGTTAGATGTAAATATAAACGGAATACAATGATTTTCAAATCATTTTCAACCCATATTCAGTTGAATATGCTACAAAGACAACATATTTGATGTTCAAACTGATAAACCTTTTTGTTTTCGAATAATCATTAACTTTAGAATTTTATGCCAGCAACACATGACAAAGAAGTTGGAAAAGGTGACAATAAATACTGATAAAGTTGAGGAATGCTCATCAAACATCCCACAGGTGTGCACGCTAATTGGGAACAGGTGGGTGCCATGATTGGGTATAAAAACAGCTTCCCGAAAAATGTTCAGTCTTTCACAAGAAAGGATGGGGCGAGGTACACCCCTTTGTCCACAACTGTGTGAGCAAATAGTCAAACAGTTTAAGAACAACGTTTCTCAAAGTGCAATTGCAAGAAATGTAGGGATTTCAACATCTTTGGTCCATAATATCATCAAAAGGTTCAGAGAATCTGAAGAAATCACTTCACAAAAGCGGCATGGCCGGAAACCAACATTGAATGACCGTGACCTTCGATCCCTCAGACGGCACTGTATCAAAAACCAACATCAATCTCTAAAGGATATCACCACGTGGGCTCAGGAAGACTTCAGAAAACCAGTCACTGAATACAGTTTTTCACTACATCTGTAAGTGCAAGTTAAAGCTCTACTATGCGAAAGCCATTTATCAACAACATCGCCGCCCGCTTCTCTGGGCCCGAGATTGTCTAAGATGGACTGATGCAAAGTAGAAAAGTGTTCTGTGGTCTGACGAGTCCACATTTCATATTGGTTTTGGAAATATTCAACATTGTGTCATCCGGACCAAAGGGGAAGCGAACCATCCAGACTGTTATCGATGCAAAGTTCAAAAGCCAGCATCTGTGATGGTATGGGGGTGCATTAGTGCCACAGGTATGGGTAACTTACACATCTGTGAAGGCACCATTAATGCTGAAAAGTACATACAGGTTTTGGAACAACATATGCTGCCATCTAAGCGCCGTCTTTTTCATGGACGCCCCTGCTTATTTCAGAAAGACAATGCCAAGCCACATTCAGCACGTGATACAACAGCGTGGCCTCGTAAAAAAAAGAGTGCGGGTACTTTCCTGGCCCGCCTGCAGTCCAGACCTGTCTCCCATGGAAAATGTGTGGCGCATTATGAAGCGTAAACTACAACAGCGGAGACCCAGAACTGTTGAACGACTGAAGCTCTACATAAAACAAGAATGGGAAAGAATTCCACTTTCAAAGCTTCAACAATTAGTTTCCTCAGTTCCCAAACGTTTATTGATTGTTGTTAAAAGAAAAGGTGATGTAACAGTGGTGAACATACCCTTTCCCATTTACTTTCGCATGTGTTGCAGCCATGAAATTCCAAGTTAATTATTATTTGCAAAAAAAAAAAAAAAGTTTATTTGAGTTCGAACATTAACTTTCTTGTCTTTGTAGTGCATTCAATTGAATATGGGTTGAAAAGGATTTGCAAATCATAGTATTCTGTTTATATTTACATCTAACACAATTTCCCAACTCATATGGAAATGGGGTTTGCAATCCACTTGTTCATTCACTGGTAATATCTGCTTACTTTCTCTTTTAACATGTTCTATCTAGCCCTGTGATGAGGTGGCCACTTGTCCAGGGTGTACGGCACCTTCCGCCCGATTGTAGCTGAGGGAATAAGCGGTAGAAAATGGAAGGATGAATGTTCTATCTACACTTCTGTTAAAATGTAATAATCACTAATTCTTCTGTTGTTTGGATACTTTACATTAGTTTTGGATGAAACCACACATTTAGGTACAATATTATACCATGTCATTACAGGATTATACATTGGTCATATTCAAAGTCCTCATCTGTCTAGGGACGTATTTCTTGAGTTTATAAACATAATATGAATTTTTAAAAAAGGTAAAAAGATTTTGTGATGATAAAAAATATTGATGTAATCATAGTGGTATCGACTAAATATGCTCTTGTACTTGGTATCATTACAGTGGATGTTTGGTGTAGATCGACCCATGGCATTTGTTTACATTCAGGGTTCTAGCTTGCTGTTAGCGGTTAGCTATCGTATCCTCCAACGGCGTGTAGTGAAGCATGTTTAGCTATTCCTCGTCCTGCAGGGATGATACTTGTAAGAAACATACTTTATTCGTTGCCATGGAAGCAAAGACTAGTGATTTAAAAGTAGCTAAAACACTGCCACATGCGAATTGGCCGCTAGCCATGTTTTAAAACACCTCTTCCTGAGGGTGTTTCAATGTTACAACTTCACCTTTATCTTTAGTTTTTAGACCAAAAAGTGTCCATTCTCCCTTTTCTGTCTACAAACGTTGTATATAAGTACTCTTTGATTGTGCACTGCTGAACATGCTCGTCTACTCGCAAATCCAGCAATGTCATGACGTGACTGTACTTTTCAAACAGGGTATAGTACCGTTTTTGATTCATTACTGCCGCGATACTATACCAGTACCACCGTACAAACTTAATATACAGTTGCTTTTTTAAAAAAATGTATATATTTTTTTTTTAATAAACAAAAACAGTGCGTCTTGTACGTCTTTTGGGGTGTCTGACTCCCCACATACATTGTAAACAAAGTGAGAAAAATGAGCAGCTGCCTCTCGCTGATACATAACTCCTTTGGGCTCGTGTCCTTTGTTTAATTGCAGACAGGTAAGTGAGGTGATTGGCAGGTGACAGGTTGTGGTTTGATAAGGCACAGGTCCATAATGGAAGTCCTGACCCTTATTTTTAGTGCTATTAACCCAGAGCGGACTGGCTGTGTTTACTTCATCTTCCTTGACAAGGACTTTGATGCCACGCCTGAGGCCAAGAAGGGAGCCTGTTAAACGCCACCTATAACCACGGCGATAACAAGCACCCTGCAGCAAATCTGACTCTGGCTCATTTCCTCCCGGTTTGGACGGATCAGCCTCCAATGCGAGTGCAAGGCTGTATTTGGATTATATTTGTAGTGGGAAGCACCTCATTTGAATGGTAAGGAGGTAATTGATGGCGAGGGTGTGGGACACCGCCTTACATAGGGCATTCCCTCTATTTGAGGAGAGTGACTCCGGGCGACCCTATGAGCCCCCCTCGCCTGAGACTCTAATTACGTTGGGGACCTGGAGAATTCAAAGGATTTAGATACGGGCAAAAAAAAGAATTTCCAATTTACTGCACCACTTGATGTTTGCCCTGGTTTGGGTCGCAACTTGTGCTTGAGGAAATACGCGTAAAGTGCAACATTTGTGCATCCTGATAAAAGCGGGACATTATTAGAATGCTGTTACGCCTGTGTTAATCTCCAGGGAGGGTGGGGATAATAATCTCCTGGACAAACACGCTGGTAACTCACCACCCCCTCTTCTAGAACTATCTACAGCTCACACAGCTCAACATCAACTTGACTGGTCATTAGTGATAGTAACCAATTCTCTTCAATATATCAACATGAATGAGACATAATCACCATGCATTGATCAATACAACATATTTTATATCTAGTGTAATGTCATAGAGGGCTTTGGATTTTTATCCATTTCC
The DNA here is from genome assembly GCF_033978795.1 of Nerophis ophidion. NCBI lineage: Eukaryota > Metazoa > Chordata > Actinopteri > Syngnathiformes > Syngnathidae > Nerophis > Nerophis ophidion. The sequence continues at coordinate 20,193,599 of NC_084619.1, forward strand.
CATATAGTGCAGTGTTGGTGGTGTATATAGGCCTTCTTTGTAAACACGCTCATTGTTGCTGATCATTCATCCCCTGATACTTAATGCAGACATCGTGTATGATTGTCAACAGTCACAATCGAGGTGGAAGATATTTAACTAGCTTTTATCGAATTCCGAAGCGTATTGCTAGGGCGGGGGGCGTGGTTGGGGGCGGGGAAGGGCATGGTTAAGAGGGGAGGAGTATATTTACAGTTAGATTCACCAAGTCAAGTATTTCATATATATATATATATATATATATATATATATATATATATATATATATATATATATATATATACATATATATATATATCCATCCATCCATCCATCCATCATCTTCCGCTTATCCGAGGTCGGGTCGCGGGGGCAACAGCCTAAGCAGGGAAACCCAGACTTCCCTCTCCCCAGCCACTTCGTCTAGCTCTTCCCGGGGGATCCCGAGGCGTTCCCAGGCCAGCCGGGAGACATAGTCTTCCCAACGTGTCCTGAGTCTTCCCCGTGGCCTCCTACCGGTTGGACGTGCCCTAAACACCTCCCTCGGGAGGCGTTCGGGTGGCATCCTGACCAGATGCCCGAACCACCTCATCTGGCTCCTCTCGATGTGGAGGAGCAGCGGCTTTACTTTGAGTCCCTCCCGGATGGCAGAGCTTCTCACCCTATCTCTAAGGGAGAGCCCCGCCACACGGCGGAGGAAACTCATTTCGGCCGCTTGTACCTGTGATCTTATCCTTTCGGTCATGACCCAAAGCTCATGACCATAGGTGAGGATGGGAACGTAAATCGACCGGTAAATTGAGAGCTTTGCCTTCCGGCTCAGCTCCTTCTTCACCACAACGGATCGGTACAACGTCCGCATTACTGAAGACGCCGCACCGATCCGCCTGTCGATCTCACGATCCACTCTTCCCTCACTCGTGAACAAGACTCCTAGGTACTTGAACTCCTCCACTTGGGGCAGGGTCTCCTCCCCAACCCGGAGATGGCACTCTACCCTTTTCCGGGCGAGAACCATGGACTCGGACTTGGAGGTGCTGATTCTCATTCCGGTCGCTTCACCCTCGGCTGCGAACCGATTCAGCGAGAGCTCAAGATCCCGGTCAGATGAAGCCATCAGGACCACATCATCTGCAAAAAGCAGAGACCTAATCCTGCGGTTACCAAACCGGAACCCCTCAACGCCTTGACTGCGCCTAGAAATTCTGTCCATAAAAGTTATGAACAGAATCGATGACAAAGGACAGCCTTGGCGGAGTCCAACCCTCACTGGAAATGTGTTCGACTTACTGCCGGCAATGCGAACCAAGCTCTGGCACTGACCGTACAGGGAACGGACCGGTATATATATATATATATATATATATATATATATATATATATATATATATATATATATATATATATATATATATATATATATATATATGTATTGTATACATGTTTGTAAATAAAAGATATACGTGAATTTCAGTGTTCATTTATTTACACATTTACACACACATGTCACTCATCTACTCATTGTTGAGTTAAGGGTTGAATTGTCCATCCTTGTTTTTCTAACCATATGCATGTACAGTAGATGGCAGTATTGTCCTGTTTAAGAGTGTCACGACATTGCTTTACGGTAGACGAAAACGTACTACTGTTGTTGTGTGTTGGTGCCGCGTTGGGAGGACGTCAATGAAACTGCCTAACAATAAACCAACATAAGAAACCAAGAACTCGCCCTCGATCATTCTACAGTTATAACGTCATTGGGCAGACATGCTGTTTATATTGTGGGAAAGCGGACGTGAAAACAGGCTGTTGACACGTCATTCAGGTCCGCATGGAGCTGGAGGGGACGTGGCTTCCAGCTCCGCCTGAATTTCGGGAGAGTTTCTGGAGAAAATTTGTCCCGGGAGGTTTTCGGGATAGGCGCTGAATTTCGGGAGTCTTCCGGAAAATCCGGGAGGGTTGGCAAGTATGCTGTATATACACCACCTCCCCCACCCAATTTTTTTTAATATATTGTTTGTCATGTATACTGTGTATATGTACATATTGTATCCAATTTTTAACATATTTTTTTTTACCTACATGTTACAGATTATATATATTTTATTATTGAATATATCAAATGTGATGAATATTTAATGGACCAAAATGGAAACAAGCCTTTTGGGGGGGGCTAAACTTTGGAAATGAAACAAAAATCGTCACCTATGGCAAGAATAAATAAAAACTTACTTGGCATGGCATGAAGCATGAAACTATGAAAAGGCAAGAAACAAGTCAGCACAGAGCAAGAAAAGAGCAATGACGCCAACACAACCAACTGAAAAACCAGGTTTAAATAGTCATGTGGTGATTGAAAACAGGCGCGTGACTTCAAATGAATCAGGTGTGTGAGTCGTGACGACAGGTGAACTGATTGGTAGTCATGGTGACAAAACAGGGAGAGATAAAATAGGAACTGACAGAGTTCAAAAATTAAACAGAACATAGCCAAACTAAACAAGACATGATATAAACTTCTCAATCAATCAATCTTATATTTACATCCTACAGACTTCTGAAACCTGCATTGTGTTTTGATATAAAATTATGTCTATCTAGTTAGAATTATGTAATCTAATTCAACTTTTCAACAGTAAAAAAAAATCCTCTGTTCTTATTTTGTTTTACATTACTTTCCATATTAGATTACATTATTGCCCGGCGAGAAAGAGTTCTCTATGGACTGTGAAAAGGTGCTGTCTAAACAGTTTAAAAGATGGTGTCCATGACAACGGACCCTCTGAAGCATAATAATCACAAACACATTTTGGTTATGAGGTCAAGCTTCAATAATTGCCTGGCAGGTTAGTCAATTAACACTTCTTCCTGCAGATGTGTCAGGATCTGCATGCGCATGTTAATATTCTACTTTTATTTAGGATGTCTGAAAGGTGTTAATTTCTTCCGCTTGCATTGATGGTTGACGCACATTAGAGAAAGCTTAATCAGACAACAGGATATTACGATCAGGCACGCCTTTCGTGCTCACGTTGAAATGATTAGGCCATAAAAGCAGCAAGGGGTTTAATTTCACATGTTCGCGAATAAAAGCGATAAGAACATTTAAAGTGAATTGTGGAGAAACATAGCGGTGATTCCATTATGATCATTTGAGATCAGCAAACACAAAGCGGAGCAGGTGACCGCGTTAACGAGAATGAGAGAAATGGGTGGTAAACTTTCCGTCGTTTCCATTATTTCATGTTTAACGGGGATGTTTTGCGGTCGCTCTGAGTGGCGCAGACCAGTAAAATTGCAATGTTTTATGACCTCCGCGCTCGGTGTTGACAAAAGATTAGGCACAAGAGAGGCAAACTAGAAAGTGGCAAAGTCATGCAGGACGTGGAGTTGGCCTTTTACTGAGTGGTCCTTCTTTGACAAATTCTGGAAGTTGATGGTTGAAAGCCACATATTCACTCTTTAAAGGGGAACGTTATCACCAGACCTATGCAAGCGTCAATATATACCTTGATGTTGCAGAAAAAAAACCATATGTTTTTTTTAACCGATTTCCGAACTCTAAAAGGGTGAATTTGGCGATTGAAACGCCTTTCAATTATTGTTCGCTGTCGGAGCAATGACCTTTCACCCGTGACGTTACAAAGGGAAGCAATCTGCTATTTTCTCATACACAATACACACACCAAGTCAAATCAGCTCTGTTATTTTCCGTTTTTTTGACTTTTTTCCGTACCTTGGAGACATCATGCCTCGTCGGTGTGTTGTCGGAGGGTGTAACAACACGAACAGAGAAGGTTTCAAGTTGACTTACATGGAGTGTGCTAATCAGACATATCAATGGTCACAGCATGCTAATCGATACTAACATGCTATTTAGGCTAGCTGTATGTACATATTGCATCATTTTGCCTCATTTGTAGCTATATTTGCATCCAGCCTTTCCCTCCACCCACATTTAATGCCAAACAAACACATACCAATCGACGGATTCAAGTACACCAGTGGTCAAAAGATGCGAAAGTCCCTCGTTTGTTCTGCACATTTTACCGACGACAGCTATGCTACGACAAATAGCACAGAGATGTGTGGATATCCTGCGACACTCAAAGCAGATGCATTTCCAACGATAAAGTCAACAAAATCACAAATGTGAGTTTTGTTGATGTTATTGACTTATGTGCTAATCAGACATATTTGGTCACGGCATGACTGCCAGCTAATTGATGCTAACATGCTATTTAGGCTAGCTGTATGTACATATGTAGCTATATTTGGATCCAGCCTTTCCCTCTACCCACATTTAATGCCAAACAAACACTTACCAATCGACAGATTTAAGTTGCTCCAGTGGTCAAAAGATGCAATTGTTGGCTCAATAGCTTCAGGTTTTTCTATCTGCCTCCACACTCCAACCATCCGTTTCAATACATGCGTAATCTGTTGAATCGTTTAAGCCGCTGAAATCCGAGTGTGAATCCGAGCTAATGTCGCTATATCTTTCTGTTCTATCTGCCATGTTTTTTTGTATTGGTGTCACGCAGTGACGTCACAGGAAAATGGAGGAGGAGGGGTGGGGTGGATACACCGATAGCGAAAATCAGGCCCTTTAAAGCCTTTTTCGGGATATTCAATGATGAGTAAAATTTTGAAAAAACTTAGAAAAATAAAATAAGCCACTGGGAACTGATTTTTATTGGTTTTAACCCTTCTAAAATTGTGATAATGTTCCCCTTTAATGGAGTATCCGGGTGGGCGGGATGTCAAATAGCAGAGCCCTCCGGGTTGGCATGGTTTCATTTTTTTGTGTGTGGGTCTCACCTGTGTGGCAGTGTGATGGGCGCAGCAGAAGATGCAGTGGTTCTAAACCTGGGTTTGATCGAATCATAGGGGTTTGGTAAGTCGGTCTCAGGGGTTCGGCGGAGCCTCCGCCATGGAGGTCAAGACACACCCGACTCATTGTGTAAATAAAAATTTCTACCTATCGACGTATTATGAATACCCCCAAACGATGTTCCCTCTAATTTTCCATCTGATTTGCATGTGTGTAACGCTAGGGGTTCGGTGAGTCGGCCTCAGGGGTTCGGCGGAGCCTCCGCCGCGGAGGTCAAGACACACCCGGCTCATCGTGTAAATAAAAACTTCTCCCAATCGGCGTATTATGAATACTCCCCAAACTATGTTCCCTCTAATTTTCCATCTGATTTGCATGTGTGTAATTTGTTGTGAGTTCATGCACTGTGTTTTGTTCTTTGAACAAGATGATGTTCATGCATGGTTCATTTTGTGTACCAGTAAAAAAACACATAACTTTGTCTTGAATTTGAAAAAAAAAAATATATATATATGTATATATATATATATATATATATATATATATTTTCTTTCACTAAAGAAGGGTTCGGTGAAAACTCGTTTGTGTACGCTAGCCTTTAAATAGACCCCCCTTTTAAACCAGTTGATGTGCCGTCTCTTTTCTGCTCTACCCCCCCCCCTCTCCTGTGTGGAGATCTTATTAGCTGTTCAAAGTCCGGACCCGGGGTGGACCACTGATCTGTGCATCAGTTGGGGGCGTCTCTGCGCTACTGACCTGTCTCCATTTAAGATGAACCCCTTCTGGCCCCAATATGGACTAGACTCTGACACTATTAACTAGATCCACTCTACATCCATTGCACCGGTTGCCCATGTGGGGGGTCGCCACATCTGCAGTCCCCTCCAAGGTTCCTCATTTTATCCCATTGGGTTGAGTTTTTTCTTGCCCTGATTTGGGATCTGAGCCGAGGATGATGTTGTGGCTTTGAGACACTTGTGATTTAGGGCTATATAAATACATTTTGATTTATTTTGATTTGATGATGATAGGCAACCAGGAATAGGTGTGTCCCGACTGCTAGTCAAGCCAGCGCCAAGACAGGGGAAATAGTGTGAAAAAGAGGCAAATAGGAAAATAAATATAAATTAGAATTTCAAAAATCTAAGCGCTGAAATAAATAACACTAAATACCACAAATTTATAATTGTCATTAGAGATGACAACAATCAAATACAATACTTACAGTTTAAACACTTTGTAAGGCGCAATTTCGGACTAGATTGGCACACTAAGCTTCATGGTAAAGACTACTTCTTACGCACTGTAGTGTAGCCTATACACAACTTCCATCTAACGTTTTGGAATTGCAACTGAATACAACGTCTACTTCTGTGTAATACTTGCAAATGAGACTCAGAAATGTAAAAAAATATCATGATATAATAATAGGACTTTACAGTTAGCATAATCAGCTCATTTTTGATTTGGCATTAAGAGTTTGATTATACTTTGAAACAATTAACATTCACCAATAGACATAAAATAAAATAAAAAAAATGGTACAGTTGAGTTTTGCTCCTAATTACCTGATACTGCCAATTGGTACCGTATCAGTTCAAAAAAGAAAGCTACCCTTTCCAATACATGGCAAGGTAATGAGTCTTACAACCCTGAAAAGGTGTATTGTTGCCCTCAGCTGGACTGCTGCTGTGCTTCCAGCGAATGATTCAACAATGCACAGGTTCCCTTATTTGAGGTTTGATGATAGCTTACATGGCGTGCTTTATCTACAAACGTATGCCAGGAGAAATTGTTAACTGACTTTTACCAATATTGTGACTACATTTCTACAAAAAAAAAACAGTTTGCCAAAGATACCATGAGCATATAATCATAACTGAAAACGATAATTATTTTCTCTAAAACTACAATGAATTCCATTACAGTTTCTCTTTTTCTACAGTCCAGTATTCGGCTTGGAACAGCTGGACTCAATTCACAATTGACATTTTGTCAAAGGTATTTTACTCGGTCAATTTTAATTGGATATTATGTTCAAGCAAAGGTAGCATTTACATGTTAGGGATGTTGAAGTGCGATGATCATTTTTCATTGTCTCATTTTTAACAACAACAAATACTGCCATGGATCGCTCTCAAAAGTTCACAAATTCTCTTAGTGTTTTTTGTTTTTTTAAGTGTGAAATACACTTGGAGAATATCTGCAACCTGTGTACTAAAAAGCAGACAACGGACAGTATGTTTTCCTTTTTGTAATTATAATTATTATTATTATCATTAGTTATAATTAATTAAAATGTACAAATATTTTTACAACTTGCCGTGAGTATGTGCTTTTACTGCCATCTAGTGTCTACTTTTAAGTCTGTGTGGTATAAAACGAGTAAAACAATACAGTATTTGTTAGACAGCTTGTGTTGACATTGTGGGCTTTATTAGGATATTGTTAAAAGGCACACTTAAAAAAATAATAACAAATTCATAAAATCCCACCTTGATTCAATGTTATTTTTGCATTGTTATTTTTTTTACATGTAAAGCACAATCTTGTGGTTTACATATCATGTAATGGTGCTTCTTTGGTCAACATGCATACTTGCCAACCTTGAGACCTCCGATTTCGGGAGGTTGGGTGCGGGTGGGCGAGTTTGGGGGTGGGGCAGGGGCGTGTTTGGGGGCGTGGTTAAGAGGGGAGGAGTATATTTACAGCTATTATTTAATGAAAGTCAATTATTTCTTATATATATATATATATGTATATATATATACATATATATATAAGAAATATTTGACTTTCAGTGAATTGTAGCTATATATACTGTATATATTTATTTTATTATATATATATATATATGTATAAGAAATATTTGACTTTCAGTGAATTGTAGCTATATATACGGTATATATTTATTTTATTATATATATATATGTATATATATATATATATATATATATATATATATGACATCATTTATTTACGTCATTTATTTACATATATACACACACATAACACTCATCCACTCATTGTTGAGTTAAGGGTTGAATTTTCCATCCTTGTTCAATTCTCTGTCACTATTTTTTTACCATGCTGAACACCCTCTCTGATGATACATTGCTGTGTGGCATGCACAAAAGTGCTTTCATCAAATGCACTAGAGTCTGGAATCTTCCATCTCTCCCTAGCATGGCCCAAAACCGGTCAGTCTATGCTTCCTGAGGAAGATCTTCTCTGCCAAGCACTTGGTAGTCCACTACTTCTTCACAGAGGCTATCCAGGTCCAATCGCAGCTGTGGCTTGGAACTTACAAGCGTATTTCTTCATCTTACTCGTTCTTCTGCTTCGTCTCCTTGTTGTGTGTGCAGTTGTGCACTGCACTCTCTAAAAGCAGTAGATGTTTTTGTCACATATGCATGTACAGTAGATTGCAGTATTGTCCTGTTTAAGAGTGTCACAACATTGCTGTTTACGGCAGACAAACTGCTTTAAGGTAGACGAAAACGTGACTGCTGTTGTTGTGTGTTGTTACCGCGCTGGGAGGACGTTAAGGAAACTGCTTAACAATACACCCACATAAGAAGCCAAGAACTCGCCCTCGATCATTCTACAGTTATAACGTCATTGGGCAGATACGCTGTTTATATTGTGGGAAAGCAGACGCGAAAACAGGCTGTCGACACGTCACTCAGGTCCGCATGGAGCTGGAGGGGGCGTGGCCTCCAGCTCCAACTGAATTCTGGGAAATTTTCGGGAGAAAATTTGTCCCGGGAGGTTTTCGGGAGTGACGCTGAATTTCGTGAGTCTCCTGGAAGATCCGGGTGGGTTGGCAAGTATGTCAACATGTTGCATAGATTATGTTTTACAGACTATTGTGAAGCTGCTTTCTGACCATCTTCTCAGGATGTGCCATTCTGTGGGCGGTCTTATCTATGGGGCTCCACTTTGACTATGTCTTCTCCCTGTCAGCCATGTTGCAGTTTTTTAACGTTTCACATGGAGTCTACTGACGGATAAAAGTTATAAATATATGCTACTTTGTATTAGAAATGGCAACAGCGGAGGATGCATGTTCATGTACGAGACAATCTGCCCCACAACTATGGGATAGAGAAAAATCAGTAATTTTTTGACACGTGGTATTACAATGGCGGACCCCTGCAAAGCTTTTCGGGTAAATATCTACCATATGTGGAGATATACGTTGATATCACAATTGGGTATATAATTGGATTGGGCTCTCTTGGTGCCTGGGCCGAACTTTGGCTCCCGCACACACAGGAGACAAATATATTGTACATACAAATACTGTATATTGTACATACAAATTCACATACATACTCAAACATACATACTGGGACGGCATACAAGGTGTGTAGAGCAGCCGTGCCAGGAATTTGAGGTTCCCCTCCTTTTGCCATCCAAATCACTGCCATTGTGTCCTTGGGCAGCCAGGAAACTTCACCCTTGCCCCCACACTGGTGAATGAATGATGGGAGGCGCAAACTGGCAGCCACGCTTCCGTCAGTCTACCCTAGGGCAGCCGCTACGAATGTAGCTTACCACCACCTGGTGGGAATGTGGAGTGAATGAATGATGTTCTGTGTCTAAAAAAATGCCAGGTTCAAACACTGATGGCATCTATTAAACAGACAAGAAGCAAGGAATCATGCAGAGACAGAGTTAAATTTTGCTTAATTGAGGACAGACGTGTTTTGGGCTGCACTCTAGTTACAGATCCAAACTACGTTCTAAAAGTCCAGCCCACGTGCTTTTTCTATTTATTTGGGAGGTCCCTAGTTACATCACTGAAGCCGTCGCAGAGGGAAGGGGGTAATCTCGACAGCTCCAGTTAGACACAATATATGATTGTACAAAAATGCAAATGTGCTGACTGTCGTGATATCGCCTTGTCTCTGCTCTGTCTGCGTCAATATACTCAATGTTCGGCCTTGGCAGTCAGCAGGCCGATTCTGGAAACAAACACTGATACGAGACTGGCTTGCAATCTTTTGGATTGCCAGCTTTGCACAGACAAAGAAAAATACAATTTCAGTACAATTGATAATAACTATAGCAACAGCTCTTAACTACAAGATTTGTGTGATAATATATGCAAAATTATTCCAACAAAAGCACTATATGAATCTAATCCATTATTGAATGTAATTATTATCAAATACACACAATCATATGCTTATTTTCTTTTAGCACGGTTAATGTATTTATTTCTGGTTTTACCTACGTCTATGGCTTCTAACTATCAGAACGGGGCTATAGTGTGGTTCGTTTTCCCGGAATGCAAAGGAAGGTGATGGGACATGGCGTGAAGGTAAAAACATATTTTAATCCATCTATAAAAAAGTTTCAACTAAAGGCGCGCAGAAAGCTTAGAACAAACTTGGCTAAAATTCAAAAACTACCACAAAGGCAAAACTATGGATGTGAAACAAAAGACTCGCTAAACGTGACATGAATAAACAAAACTTACTTGGAAGAAAATGAGCAGAGCAATACATAATTAGAGTGAACAGAGCATGGAGCAACAACAATGACGCCAGGCCGACTGCCTGGCAACTACAAGCTTAAATAATAATGACATGATTAACACAGGTGCGTGAGTCCAAATGAGTACAGGTGAACTAATCGGTCATCATGGTGACAAAACAATGGAGCGTAAACAGGTACTAAAGAGTCTTAAACCAACAGAACATAACTAAACAAAACGTGACCACAGAATATGAAAAAATACCCTCCTCAAGGACAGAGCCCAGATGCCCAAAAAACCAACAAAAACAGGATCAAGAGTCATGGTAGGGCGGGAGGGGGACATTGCGGTAGGTCGCCAGACAAAGTGTCCCCGAATCCATCTAGGCAGAGTCAGGTGGCGGCGACGCGTGGAACGCCGCTGTACCTAACGAGGTAGGCGACCCGGGAACGCCCACATCCGTGGCCGACGAGGAGGTCGGCGTACTTGGCGTGGCGGACGACCAGGTAACGGGACGAGGAGGTGGCCGCGTCGTCATCGTGGCAGACGTGGAAGTTGGGCACATCCCTGTCGTGGCAGGCGTGGAAGCTTGGCGGGATACGGCAGGCGGCGTAGCTTAGCACGGTGCGGCAGGCAGCGAAGCTTGGCGTGGGTCTTGGTGGCTTGAGTCTTGGCGTGGGTCTTGGCGGCTTGGGTCTTGGCGTGGAGCTGCTACTGGCGGCACTTGGCGGCTTGGAGCTGCTACTGGCGGCGTGGAGCTGCGACTGGCGGCACTTAGCGACGTGGAGCTGCAACTGGCAGCAATTGGCCTTGTGGAGCTGCGACTGGCGGCACTTGGCGTCGTGGTGCAGGTACTGGAGCTTGGCGTGGAGCTTGGCATGTTGCAGGTACTGCTGATAGGCGTGGAGCTTGGCGTGGTGGAGCTTGGCGTGGTGCTAGCCCTGGAGCTGGTGATAGCCTTGGAGCTGGTGCCAGCCTTGGCTTTGGTGATTGTCTTGGCTTTGGTGGAGGTCGCCTAGCTGGGGGTTGCGACTTGGCAGACTGAAAGACTGGTGGTGGTGTCTGGGCCAGAGGTTGCGCCTTGGCATGGCAAAAAGCTGGTGGTGGTGGCCGGCCCGGAGGTTGCTGCCTGGCTGGGCGCAACTGAGCCACCCTACTCGGATAGTTCCCGGCCCTAGTCCCACCCTCATGGAGCGGATACAAGACGCGCTCCCCGCGGTCTGGAACCGTTTTTAGGGGTGGGTGGAGGGAAGTTAGGAGGGGGGCAGAATCCTCCCCTTGAAGTTGTCCAAAAAATATTTCCTTATCCCCCACCTGGGGTTGTGTGGACGGAAAAAATAATTTTTTTGTGACGGGGGCTTGAGTCTTGGGGGGCGGGGCATGACATTTGGATGACTGTGATTGACAAGCTCGAATATTCAAAAACATGTCCTGATAATGTTTTACCTTAGACATGGAGTCTTTGGTTGGGGGTGGCTGAAAAAAAAAAAAAGTTCAGAAAAAAAAAATCTTGGTCCGTGACGTCATTCATTGATGTTGGCGTGACATTGTCCTGGGGAAGCCGGTCAGCCTGCAGCCTTTGTCCACCCGGTGGGGGAGGAGCTTGCGGGAGCGACGCGTCTTGTCTTCCCTGACATCCTTCGTCTAAGTCCCCGGGGGCACACGGAGGCGATCGGCACCAGTTCCCCACATTAGCTTCCTGCGCTTCATGGGGGAATAGTGCAGCGTTTCCTCTTCCAAGGCGCGCAGCACCTCCCAACTTGCCTCGTTTAACTTCCTTGTGGAAAAACGTTTTGAGGCTGGCATCGTTCTGTCAGAACGGGGGCTATTGTGTGGTTTGTTTTTCCGGAATGCAAAGGAAGGTGACGGGACATGGTGTGAATAAACTAAACTTACTTGGAAGGAAATGAGCAGAGCGATACATAACCAGAGTGAAGAGAGTATGGGGCAACAACAATGACGCCAGGCTGACTGCCTGGCAACTACAAGGTTAAATAATAGTGACATGATTAATACAGGTGCGTGAGTCCAAAACAAATCAGGTGCGTAAGTCCAAATGAGTACAGGTGAACTAATCGGTTGTCATAGTGATAAAACAATGGAGCGTAAACAGGAACTAAAAAGAGTCTTAAACCAACCGAACATAACTAAAAAAAACTTGACCACAGAACATGACACTAACAAGTTAACAGCCGAGCTCTGTTGTGATGTCGGCTGTAATATTGACACATATTAGAAATCGAATTGCTATGTTGATGTTAAATAGCGAACAACATCAAAAAATGATCTTTGATTGCATTACGAACGAACATGACAACGCTACTACCAAGAATGTATCGGAGTCGATGCAGGTCCGAAGTTAAGAAAGACTGACGACCGAGTTTTTTCGAAGGAATTTTTGGATTGAGAACCATGAAGATAAAACTTTTGAATGTCTCAGAATTTATTCATAAGGCAGCAAAGGCTCTGTGGATTGATGGAAGGAGTTTTAAATCCGTAGGAAAAGACGGTTTGTGGCCCGACTGGATACTGTTCCAGATGAATTTGGTTGCTATTTTTCTGGACAATCTTGCCAGTTGTGTGGAATACAGAGTTATTGTTTATCTGTTTGGACATGCTGCTTGAATAGGTTTGTGTACACTTTATTATAATACTGTACGTCCTTCATTCTCTCTCATGTTTCGTTTGGGAGTCCAAACTAAGCCGGCATTCAACATTTCCTTAGTTACCTTATTAAATATTTATTTTCTTTTTTTCTACCATCCATGCACTTAAAATGTTCTGTTCTTTTGATTTGTGAAACAAATAAAAAATCTCCTCCTCCAATGTTACAATTGTTGCTACGTTTTTATTGTATGGTATCTGCTTCCGGGTTATGTACCTGTCACACCGCGGTGAGGGAAGTCTTGTCTTGGTTTTTTTCTGTCTTGTGATTTGCCTGTTTTATTTTGAAAAGCAACTCCTCTTGTTTCAGATCACGGGCCCTTCCTTTTGTGTCACCAGTCTGACGTCATCCCTGACCCTTGATTGTTTCCACCTGTTTCCCATTACTATCATGTTCCATTTAAGCTCATGCCTCCCCTTGTTCTGTGTCAGATCGTCTCAAGCTTTCGTGTCAGTCTAACATCCAAGTCCATGTTCATGTTTGTATCCATGTCTTGCTTTTTCCCACGTTTACTTCCTTGGAACAAAGAATCCCATGCTGTAATTTTGAATTTCACTTTTTCTCCTCCTTAGAGCGACCTTTGTTAATCTAGCCTTTGTCCAACCAATGTGGTGAGTTTTGTATTTTTCTTAATACCTTTTCTTCCTCAAAGGTTGAGTGAATTTTTATTTATCTTTATAAGAGTATAAATATTTAGAGTCATTTTTTGTTCTTCCTCCTGTTGGCGTGCTTCGTGTTAATTTTTTTTTTATAACAGATAAGACACTAATTGTAATTTGTCTATTTGTTAGTTTATTCCACCTTTTTTGGAGTGATTTTCGGTTTATCCCTTTGTGGAATTTTTTCCGCTGACGTTTTTTGTTTAATCATTAAATGCGTATTACTCTGGCTCTGGAGGTTTAAAAGTTGTTTCAAAATAAAAGCTTTATTAGAACCTCTTCTCTGCATCTGACAATACCGCGCCTTGAGACTGGCGCATGCACGACACAAAGGGTCCCCTCGGCTTCACATACCCCCTCTAGAGATCTGGTTTCCAAACAAATAATGCAGGTGTGTGAGTCTGACTTTTCAAAAACCGAACACTCAAAACAATCAGATTAAGGTGTTTCCCTGGGCTCTGGGAGGCTCTATTAGAGCCAATATATATATATATATATATATATATATATATATATATATATATATATATATATATATATATATATATATATATATATGGTGTGCATCAAGCTACAGACCCCCATTTAACCGCATTTCTATCTATAGGCTCACATGTATAATATCAGTCTTAATGTAACTGAAAGTGCACAAATACACCTTTGGTCCATCCAGCCATCCATTTTCTACCATTTGTCCCTTTCGGGGTCGCAAAAGGAACTGGAGCCTATCTCAGCTGCATTCGGGCGGAAGGCAGGGTACACCGCAAACTCCACACTGAAACCCAGGACCTTTGTATTGTGAGGCATATGCACTAACCCCTGTAACACCGTGCTGCTCGACCTTGGGTCCATTACTATTAATTATCTGACATGTAGCTGGGGACACCCTACAACTACCTCTAGGGGTCCCAGCACCCTATTCTATGTATTTATTTTAGCCTGCGCTGGCTGGGTCACGTCCATCGAATGAACTACGACCGACAAACTCCGCTTCAAAAACTTGGCTGCGAGGAACACGAAGGCCCTTGACATCAATCGACATCAATGGCAGACAATGGCAAGAGCCAGAAGAGCCTGGAAGTCATTTATATGCACCAGAGCACATTCATGCAATGGAGCAGTCCTCGTCCAATCCGACTGACTGCAAGAGAGAAAGAGATAATGTTATTAATTTTCTCTGTCTAATAAAAAAATACAATAACTAACTATATCTAGATAAAAAAAATAATGACTTGTGTGTTGTTTGAAAACAGTTGGTCGTGGTTATGTTCAGTATTACTTTTCATGAACTTTACTCACCTCAATGTTTGTTCCTAAACGTGTGTTGGAGGTCTTACATGAAGAGAGCAGTTTAGATTTTGGTTTACATAGTAAACAGTTAAAAATTAATACATTTGGGCATTGTTTTCTCCAAATGCATACATTTGTCTAAATATGGCCAAGGACACACATTATTGGGGGTTTCCTGGACGTCCTCTTCATCAGTAAAGGTCTAATCTGCGGGAGAGAATCCCTCAGAATGTTTCTTTTAATATTTTGAGTGGTCAGCTTGAAGCGTCCCTCTGTCTCTGACTCCCTCATCGTCATGTGACATGAGTGTCTGTTATGAGTTTTGCTTCCTGGTTTCCCTAACTTGTCTTACCTTGCCTCTGATTGGCCATTCCATGATCTTTCGCCCTAACCTTAGCCAATTGTGACTCAACTAACGAACACCAACCAATTATCATGGATTTTCTCCGTATGTATGGATGTTCTCATTCATCCTTGTCATTATTTATTCTCCATATTTTTTTATCCTGAAATCTCAGTCCATTTTCTCTTTTTGCAGCTTTTAGCTATGAGCTACCTCGCTACATAAGTCTAAATGCTTGGCACTCAGCATCAAGGGGTTTGCATTAGGGGTTGAATCACCAAAAATTATGCTCGGGCGTGGCACCGCTGCTGCCCACTGCTACCCTTAACCTTCCAGGGGATGATCAAGGGTGATGGGTCAGATGCAGGGGATAATTTCGCCACACCAAGAGTGTGTGTGACAATCATTGGTAATTTAACTTTAACTTTAAAAATAGCTAAGCTACAGGAATCACTACTCATTCAAAAAGTAGTGAAGCTACAGCCATGCTACTAGGGAATGTAGTTAAAGGCCTACTGAAACCCACTACTACCAACCACGCAGTCTGATAGTTTATATATCAATGATGATATATTAACATTGCGACACATGCCAATACGGCCGGTTTAGTTAACTAAATTGCAATTTTAAATTTCCCGCAGAATGTCTTGTTGAAAACGTCGCGGAATGATGACGCGTGCACGTGATGTCATGGACTGTGGAGGAAATATTAGCGCAGCAACATTTGCATCTAAACGTCGTCTCTTTTCATCGCGCAATTAAACAGTATTCTGGACATCTGTGTTGCTGAATCTTTTGCAATTTGTTCAATTAATAATGGAGAAGTCAAAGTAGAAAGATGGAGTTGGGAAGCTTTAGCCTTTAGCCACAAAAACACACGGTGATTCCTTGTTTAAAATTCCCGCAGGTGAAGCTTTACTATGGATCAGAGCGGTCAAGCGAACATGGCTCCCGACCACTTGTCAACCGGCAGGTTTCGCTGAGAAAATTGTGGTAAAAAGTCGCCTTTTACCGGAGATCAGCTGAGCTTGCGCCGTCCATGCAGCTGCCGTCGAATTCCCTCAGAGACTGGCCTTAAGACACCCGTGGACACACCCCTCCGACCATCAGGTACTATTTAATGTCACTAAAACACTAGCAACACAATAGAAAGATAAGGGATTTCCCAGAATTATCCTAGTAAATGTGTCTAAAAACATCTGAATCCGTCCCAATGCAATCGCCTTTTTTTTTTAAACTTTATTTAGTTATTCATTTTTTTTAGTCCCTTACTATCAATATCATCATCCACAAATCTTTCATCCTCGCTCAAATTAATGGGGAAATTGTCATTTTCTCGAGCCGAATAGCTCTTGCCGCTGGAGGCTCCCATTATAAACAATGTGAATATGTGAGGAGCCATCACCCTTGTGACGTCATCGTCTGCGACTTCCGGTAAAGGCAAGGCTTTTTTATCAGCACCAAAAGTTGCGAACTTTATCGTGGATGTTCTCTTCTACATCCTTTCAGCAAAAATATGGCAATATCGCAAAATGATCAAGTATGACACATAGAATGGAGCTGCTATCCCCGTTTAAATAAGAAAATCTCATTTCAGTAGGCCTTTAAGCTCCATAGCTTCGTTTCATGTAGCGTGTTACTTACTGCCCATCAACGCCAATAGGCAAGAAAATGGGATTTTGCATAACACTATAAGTCTCCATTTATATTTATATCTATATTTATATTTGTATTTAGTTGCTCTGTTAGAAACCTTTATGCCGATGCCTAGAGGGCACTCACTTTCCATTTGTTCCGATCCGTTACTCGGATGTTCACATGTTGTTGTTTATTTTTCCATCTGTGTTTTCATCCTCCATTCTGACCCGTTTACTTCCTGTTTTGTTCGTTTCCATGGTCACTTATTATTTCCACCTGCTAGTCTCAGTTCTCGCACACCTGTTCTTGTAATCACCACCCTTTATAAGCCAGCCTCTTCTGTTTATTCTTTCTGGGACTCTAGTTTGCTCTCACGCAACTATACGTCTGTTTTGATCGTTTGCTTTCACGCAATTCCTACTATTTTCGCGAGCTCTCACGCTACGCACCTCGTTATTAGCTCACATGCTAAATGTTTTATTTACTCCTTTTTGTGTGCCAACATGCCGGTTTAATTTCCTATTTTGTATCTACTAGTTCTCATACTAGCGTCTTTGGTTTGCCTTTTGTTAGCTCCAGTGTTTTTTGTTATAGCTCTCCTTCTGTTATTTAGAATAAATTGGTTATATCTTACCTTTGTTGTGTTCTTCGTTTTGACGCATCGTCGAGGGAATCGAACCCGGCACCACAATGCCAAACAGGCGTAACACCATTGTTTGTTAAGCATTATATTTTGGTTATCAGCATGTAATGGCGTAACTACGCCCGTACGGAACACATGCATGCGCATTAGTTTTGTGTGTTGTTAGGTAATGATAGTGATTTGGATAGCTAATGTTGGCTATCATTGAATGTACATTCTATTATAGCAATAACAAGACTCCAAATTGCTTTTTGGCACAGCGTTTGTGTTCATTTGCTCCCTGCCTGTACGTGTGTATGAAAGAGGGTAAGTGACATGCCTGAATGCCATAACAAATTCCTCAGGACGACGAGAAATTTTTATTCAATATTATTTGTAATTTAGAAAAATATTGACATTTTGAAAGGTATCGTTTCTGTTGAACCACTAATGGTAACACAAAGCTATTAATTATTTCCATAAATAAAAAGAGACAGGGAAAAGGAGTTGGCAGCACGCTGTTAGAGGGGTTAGTGCGTCTGCCTCAAAACACAAAGGTCCTGAGTAGTCCTGGGTTCAATCCCGGGCTCGGGATCTTTCTGTGTGGAGTTTGCATGTCCTCCCCGTGAATGCCCTCCGGGTACTCCGGCTTCCTCCCACTTCCAAAGACATGCACCTGGGGATAGCTTGATTGGCAACACTAAATTGGCCATAGTTTGTGAATGTGAGTGTGAATGTTGTCTGTCTATCTGTGTTGGCCCTGTGATGAGGTGGCAACTTGTCCAGGGTGTACTCCGCCTTCTGCAAGATTGTAGCTGAGATTGGCACCAGCGCCCCCCCGCGATCTGAAAGAGAATAAGCGGTACATTTAACATGTATATTTAGTACGGTATTTTTTACTATATACTAGATTTAACATTTAGTTTATAGTTTGAGTTTGAGTTTATTTCAAAAACATGATAAATCACAATTTCCAGTTTTTCTTTTCAACATGTTCGAAAACGAGTAGGAAGAAGCCTTTTCCTTTACAAAGTAGTTGCTCACACTTTTGTTAAATTCCTGTTCTCAATGTATTCACGGTAAACTTTATAAGTAAGATCATAAAAAATAATTATAATAATAATAATAATTAGTGAAGTATTTAGATATAATATTTCAATTTCACATTTAGATTCAACATTTAGATTGTACCTTCACACTATATTTAACATCATTATTGAGATTTGACATTTGGATTAACACTTATATTTCACATTTAGATTTTGTATTTAATATGCAGGGTTAACATTTAAGTTTGATATTTAGATTCAACATTTCAATTCACAATTGAATTACAATTTCTTCCTGCAACGTGAAGAAAATGGGATAAATTTGAGAAAAATGTGATATATATATATATATATATACGTATATATATATGTATATATACGTATATATATATATATAGGAAAGAGACTTTTCTAATGCAAACAGTCATTCCATCATCAAATCATGTCAAGGCACTTTCTCAAAACAATCACACACTTTTCCGTCTTCAAAATAAAAGCGCAACGCTATACATCCTGTTTAACTACATTAACAACATTAATCAATCAATCAATCAATCAATGTTTATTTATATAGCCCCAAATCACAAATGTCTCAAAGGACTGCACAAATCATTACGACTACAACATCCTCGGAAGAACCCACAAAAGGGTAAGGAAAACTCACACCCAGTGGGCAGGGAGAATTCACATTCAGTGGGACGCCAGCGACAATGCTGACTATGAGAAACCTTGGAGAGGACCTCAGATGTGGGCAACCCCCCCCCTCTAGGGGACCGAAAGCAATGGATGTCGAGCGGGTCTAACATGATACTGTGAAAGTTCAATCCATGGTGGCTCCAAGACAGCAGTGAGAGTCCCGTCCACAGGAAACCATCTCAAGCGGATCAGCAGCGTAGAGATGTCCCCAACCGATACAGGCGAGCGGTCCATCCTGGGTCCCGACGAGCGGTCCATCCTGGGTCTCGACTCTGGACAGTCAGTACTTCATCCATGGTCATCGGACCGGACCCCCTCCACAAGGGAGGGGGGGACATAGGAGAAAGAAAAGAAGCGGCAGATCAACTGGTCTAAAAAGGAGGTCTATTTAAAGGCTAGAGTATACAGATGAGTTTTAAGATGAGACTTAAATGCTTCTACTGAGGTAGCATCTCGAACTGTTACCGGGAGGGCATTCCAGAGTACTGGAGCCCGAACGGAAAACGCTCTGTAGCCCGCAGACTTTTTTTGAGCTCTAGGAATCACTAATAAGCCGGAGTCTTTTGAACGCAGATTTCTTGCCGGGACATACGGTACAATACAATCGGCAAGATAGGCTGGAGCTAGACCGTGTAGTATTTTATACGTAAGTAGTAAAACCTTAAAGTCACATCTTAAGTGCACAGGAAGCCAGTGCAGGTGAGCCAGTACAGGCGTAATATGATCAAACTTTCTTGTTCTTGTCAAAAGTCTAGCAGCCGCATTTTGTACCAACTGTAATCTTTTAATGCTAGACATTGGGAGACCCGAAAATAATACGTTACAGTAATCGAGACGAGACGTAACAAACGCATGTATAATGATCTCGGCGTCTTTAGTGGACAAAATGGAGCGAATTTTAGCGATATTACGGAGATGAAAGAAGGCTGTTTTAGTAACGCTTTTAATGTGTGACTCAAAGGAGAGAGTTGGGTCGAAGATAATACCCAGATTTTTTACAGAGTCACCTTGTTTTATTATTTGGTTGTCAAATGTTAAAGTTGTATTATTAAATAGAGGTTGGTGTCTAGCAGGACCGATAATCAGCATTTCCGTTTTTTTGGCATTAAGTTGCAAAAAGTTAGCGGACATCCATTGTTTAATTTCATTAAGACACGCTTCCAACTGACTACAGTCCGGCGTGTTGGTCAGCTTTAGGGGCATGTAAAGTTGGGTGTCATCAGCATAACAGTGAAAGCTAATACCGTATTTGCGTATGACGTCACCTAGCGGCAGCATGTAGATGCTGAAGAGTACAGGGCCAAGGACCGAACCCTGGGGAACTCCACACGTTACCTTAACATAGTCCGAGGTCACATTGTTATGGGAGACGCACTGCATCCTATCAGTAAGATAAGAGTTAAACCATGACAGGGCTGAGTCTGAAATACCAATTCGTATTTTGATACGCTCTAATAAAATATTATGATCGACGGTATCGAAAGCAGCGCTAAGATCGAGGAGCAGCAACATAGATGACGCATCAGAGTCCATCGTTAGCAATAGATCATTAGTCAGTTTTGCGAGGGCTGTCTCAGTCGAGTGATTTGCCCTGAAACCGGATTGAAAGGTTTCACATAGATTGTTAAACGCTAAGCGCTCATTTAGCTGCTCTGCAACAATTTTTTCGAGGATTTTCGAAATAAAGGGAAGGTGAGACACCGGTCGGTAGTTTACCATGAGGTCTGGATCGAGGTTAGGTCTTTTAAGGAGAGGATGAATAACCGCTTTTTTGAATGCAACGGGAACAGTGCCCGAGGAAAGTGATAAGTTTATAATATTTAGCACTGATGGACCTAATAATACAAAAAGCTCCTTGATAAGTTTCCCAGGAAGTGGGTCAAGTAAACATGTTGTTTGTTTTATTCCATTTACACGTTGTAACAATCCTTCTAATGTTATTTCATCAAAACGAGAGAAACTATTTTGGATATTTGCAGTATCCGCCGTATATACAATCGTATCTGTGTTACTATAACCCCGTTGTATCTGGGACGCATTGTCTTTAATCTCCTTTCTAATAAGTTCAATTTTCTTATTAAAGAACTTCATAAAGTCATCTGCCGAATGGGTGGAGCTACTGGAAGGAGTCCCTTGTTGGGTTAGCGATGCTACTGTACTAAACAAAAATTTTGGATCGTTTTTATTAATGCGGATGAGATTTGAGTAATAATTAGTTTTAGCTAAGGTAAGCATGCGTTTATAAGTTATTAAACTATCACTCCATGCTTGATGGTGCACCTCAAGTTTAGTCGTGCGCCATTTGCGTTCCAGCTTTCTACATAATAATTTCTGAGCTCTAGTTTCTTCAGTAAACCATGGCGTACGCCTTTTTGGAGCCTTTTTTAACTTCAGCGGTGCTATACTATCAATGGTTTCGCGCAGGGCGTTGTTAAAGTTGTTAGTGAGGTTATCAATAGAGCCCACATACTTTGGGAACGGTGCCATTACCGAGGGCAGTAGGTCCGCAAGAGTCGTCGTTGTGGCAGCATTAATGTTGCGGCTGCTATAGCAGTTATTATTATTATTAGCTTGCCGAACATGAGTCTGAACTTTGAATTTTATAAGGTAATGATCGGACATTACTTTAGTATACGGGAGTATCATAACTTTGGAGACGGTGATACCTCTGACAAGCACTAGGTCTATCGTATTACCGCTGCGATGCGTCGGTTCATTTATTATTTGTGTAAGACCACAGCTATCAATTATAGTCTGGAGCGCCACGCACGGTGGGTCCAATGGGGTATTCATATGGATATTAAAGTCCCCCATTATAATTATATTATCGGCGTGCGTCACTAGATCAGCAACAAACTCTGAGAATTCACTAATAAAGTCCGAATAGGGCCCTGGGGGGCGGTAGATAACGGCCAGGCACAGAGGCAGAGGTGTGGCAGACTTCATAGAAAGCACCTCAAACGATTTATATTTATTATTTAAGTTAGGACTAAAGTTAAAGTTTTCGTTGTATATTAGTGCGACACCCCCTCCCCTTTTGAGGTGACGGGCAATATGCGCATTCGTATAGTTAGGAGGGGATGCCTCATTTATCGCAAAAAAGTCGTCTGGTTTAAGCCAGGTTTCGCCAAGACCGATGACGTTAAGGTTGTTGTCTCTAATGACCTCATTGACTAATAACGTTTTGGGAGACAAAGATCTGATGTTTAGAAAGCCCATATTATAGGTAGTGGGCTGTTTTAAGGAGTTGTTGATAAAATTATCCGTAGTAGCAATATTAATAATGTTGCGTTTATTATGCGCAGTGTACTTAAAATAATTACGACCATATCTAGGAATTGATATGACGGGAATTTTCAGATTGTCTACTTGGCGCTGCGATAAACTGAACGCATCATAATTTGCCACCTCAGTAGAACGCATGTCTAACTCTGACGAAGTCATAGACACAGTAGAAAAAACATTTTGTGAGTTGTGTATTATTCTACGAAAATTGCTATGTGTACAGGGATCATCCAGCCTGGCGCTGGCTAGTTCTAACTTAACTGACTCCATACCCAGGCTAGCAGGCTCTGTAATTGCCTGTGACCGGGCTTGCTCTAGTGCAGTTAGTCAAATGTGGCTCAATGCGAAGTCTATGTTCCGAGACAAGAGGATAGCGCCTTCCTGGTTAGGGTGAAGGCCGTCTCTCCTCAGCAAGCCAAGTTTGCCCCAGAAAGAGGGCCAATTATCAATAAACGTAAATCCCTGTTGTCTGCAGAAGCTATCCAGCCACCTGTTAAGAGAGACTAATCTGCTATATCTCTCATCATTGCCTCTCCCAGGCAGGGGGCCAGAGACAATTACTCGATGCCTGGACATCTTTCTGGCGAGATTACAAACCCTGGCTATGTTTCTCTTTGTAATCTCTGATTGTCTCATCCTAACGTCATTGGAGCCAACGTGTATTACTATATTCGCATAACTAGTGGTGCGGTTAGCCTGCCGTACGTGCTTACTAGACCTGTTGCGAGTTAGCTCCCTAAGATTAGCTTCAATGTCAGGTGCTCTGCCCCCGGGAATACACTTAATTGTGGCTGGTTTGCTAAGCTTTATGTTTCGGGTGATGGAGTCCCCTATGACTAAAGTGTGGTGCCCGGTAGACTGGGGTGTAGGACTAGCTAAAGGGCTAAATCTATTATGCGTCTCAACCGGTACACCGTAGCTTGTAGGCCGATTAGGGCTGCTACAAGCTGGGCTAGTTAGCTCGCTACAGCTAACGCTAGCAGATGTGTCCGCAACATCTAAAGTTACGAAATTACACTGCTCTAACTGGCGGACACGGCTCTCTAGCAAAGCCAACCTATCCATGAGTAAAGTGCACGAAGCGCAGGAAGCCATACTCACAGAAACTTTCCGTCGCCGAGTGGGGTGCCAGCTGTCTTCGGGAAGTGGTGGTCACGGTGGCGGGGGAGAAGCTTCCTTCAGACCGGCGCTGCCTTTCTCCGCTAGCCTCGTTAGCTTAGCAGCTAGCTAGCTGAGGGCGAAGTGGTGAGACAGAGATCGGGTGATTTGCAAGTTAAATTGAACTATTAAATATGTTCGATAAGTTGTAAATAAAGCTGCAAAACAGTTAAAATCACACAGATAGAACGATACTTAGCTTTTTTGCAACAAGAGCAGTCAGCGAGCAGTCATTCACGTAATCATCGTAATGTCTACATTACGATCATGCTTTGTCAAATAGGTTTTATAGTGTTATTCTGTAATAGTTGCACCTAAAGAAATGCGAGTACATCAGTTGACGAATATAGGGGGGGGGGGATTTTCTCTCCATCAATCTGCGATTAATTTTAATGAAGAATGCGATTAATTGCAATTAAATATTTGAATCGTTTCATATATACACATTTTAGATATATACTATATATAAATCATATGTGCATATATACATATGTATATATATCTATATACACATACAGATTATATACACATATATGTATACACATTTATTTTTATATGTAGACATATGTTTACATATATCCATCCATATTTATACATCCAAATGTATACATTTAAATGTACATACATATACATACACAGACGCGTGTGCGTGCGTGTGTGTGTCTGTTTGTGTGTGTGGAAAACTGCGACTGATTTTTTTTTTTTTGTCAGTGATCAGAAAAAGGAGCATCTATTCAAACATTTCAAACATGTACTTGTACATTGATTTACTTTAACCTGAGCTTTAGGAAGGACGTATGTATGAATCCCTTGAGGCAGGGTCTTTGGCTCCTCATCAGGAGTTAACGCAGGTCGCAGCCAATCTCTCATGCCCCACAGCCAAAAAATGTCTCATACACAACAAGTCCACATTTTAGCACACACCTCATTTTTGTCTAAATATGTCATGTTTGCTTCCATACTTCAGTTCCTCAAACAGACACGGGAGTACAAAGTGGATTCATACTAGTTGAAAGCGGTCTCCCCTCCTGTGGTTTTTCTGCGGACGCTGTGGGGATCTGCAGGTGTGCTGAAGGCCGTCCACTAGCAGATAGGGCACGAGGATTACAGCCACACTAGATTAAACCACCACCGCTGCCTTCTGGGAATTCTAACAGTGATTAGCCTTGTGCTTCAGGGATTGGGACTGACAGGGGGACTTGGGGCTCCTGGGGTAGAGCAGGAGGACGCCGCACATTGCTTGTCATGCCACTAATGTCTTCATCTTCAACACCGGTCTGCCACGTTTAGATAAACAGTGCCCGTGGGGTGAATGTATTACAGATTAACTAGATTGCTCGAATTCACAGATTCAAAGCCACAGTTTGAAATATTGGCTTCCACCATGCGGTGTAGCGGGACTGACTTAAGAAAGCCCTGCTGCTCGTATGCTTTTGTTTCATCCGCCGTGTGCACGACACTGGTCACTGCTGCAGCAAATAAGTGCTCCCTTTGGCCGCTCACTCCAAAGCAGGAGCCTCTTGTAAACTGATGGGCCCTTCTGACAGAAAGTCGGGCCACAAGTGAGAGCAAAAAAACAACATACAGTCGTGGTCAAAAGTTGACTTACTGTCACGAGGGGAGCGCATAGTGATGCTCGAGTTGTCCACCCCAAGATGCATGAAGATCAGAAGGACAGGAATAGCAGGTGCGAGCTCGGTTTAATATACAAAAAAGGATAACACTGGTACAAAAACAGACAAAAGAAAACATGTGCCTACGCACGGGAAGCTAAGCTAAAACTTAGCACGGAAAACAGAGTCCAAAATGACGTGGCCGAGCGCACGGGAAGCTAAGCTAAAACTTAGCATGGAAAACAGACTTAGGAAAGTGACGTCTCGTGAATGTTGCTTACCGCGAACAAAGGATCAAGGATGAACTGAGGTAGAAGGCAGGCTTAAATACTGGCAACAGCGAGTAGCAGGTGGAACTAATATGAAACCATGGTAACCAGATAAATCAGGGAGAGCAAAACTCGGAACAGGAAGCGTACAAAAATAATCAAAAAACACAAAAGGACTGAAAAAACAAAATAACATATGATCCAGGGGGCAAATCATAACACACACACTTGTAACTTGTTAGAACATAATGTCATTGCTGTTCTGAATTTTCAATCATTTATATAACTCTTATTTTTTTTCGAATGGCCAAAAACCTACATTTTTGTTTCATCCGACCCCAGAACTTAAGTTATCTTCTTCTCACTCCCTTTCGGGCAAAACTGAACAATCATGCATTACATACTATACATAACCCTTTGCACTCTATTGATTCATATTATTATGTGTTGTCAACTTTGTACTTTTTATAATATAATTTACTTATTTCATTGCCTGAACTAAATAAAATAAATGAAAAAAAATTAAAATGAACTTTCCTCAAGAAGGTCTTATCTTTGTCAATGGGATGTTAGATGAAAAAGAAATTAGGCAATATGGAGGAGAAAACATGAGGCCTTTTTATTCCAGGAACACCATACTAACCGTCAAGCATGGTGGTGGTCACACTGTTTTGCGCATATCTTTTTATTCGATTTTGTGTGCGGCCTAGATTTGCCGTGCGCAGAGGACGCGTGAGCAGTGTGCAATTGCACAGGCACATACCTTAGAGGGAACGTTGGTGGTGGTAGTATTATGCTATGGGCCTGTTTTTCTGTCAAAGGAACTGGTATTTTACAGAGAGTAAATGGGACAATGAAAAGGGAAGATTACCTCCAAATTCTTCAGGTCAATCTAAAAGCATCAGCTCGTCAAAAGTGGCCAAGGAATGGCTAAATAGGGCTAGAATTAAGGTTTTAGAATGGCCTTTCCAAAGTCCTGACTTATACGTGTGGACAATGCTGAAGAAACAAGTCCATGTCAGAAAACCAACAAATTTAGCTGAACTGCGCCAATTTTGTTAAGAGGGGTGGTCAAAAATTGCAGTGAAATTTGCCGAGGGACATGTAACCAAACAGCTACTTTTTTGTTTCATCCGACCACAGAACGTGCGGCACTCTTTCATCCATGATCCCGCACTCCTGGTGCAGGAAATGGATGACAAAGTTGTCAGTACAGAGAAAGTAGAAGAAGCCAAGATAAAGGTCATGCATCCCAATCTCGGAGCTAGACCGGGAGGTTCAGATTTTCTGAGAAAACGACTTCAGAAAGGGCTAAAGTATTTTGATTCTGGCGATTACAACATGGCCAAAGCCAAAATGAAGAATAAACACTTGCCATCAGCCCCAACAGAGAAGGCTCAGATCACAGGTGGTCGCATCCCGACACCTCAGGACCTGCCTCAGAGAAAGACCTCTATTGCGACAAGCAAACTGGCTGAGAGATGAGTGTTTTTGTAGCTTTATTATAGCTCGGTATAGCTCATTTGGTAGAGCGGCCGTGCCAGCAACTTGATGGTTCCAGGTTCGTTTCCCGCTTTGGCCATCCTAGTCACTGCCGTTGTGTCCTTGGGCAAGACACTTTACCCACCTGCTCCCAGTGCCACCCACACTGGTTTAAATGGAACTTCGATATTGGGTTTCACTATGTAAAGCGCTTTGAGTCACTAGAGAAAAGCGCTATATATAAATATAATTCACAACTTTCCTCCAGAAGGTCTTATATTTGTCCATGTGATGTCAGATGAAAAAAAAAATTGAGCTGTTTGGCCACAATACCCAGCAATATGTTTGGAGGACAAAAGGTGAGGCCTTTTAATCCCAGGAACATCATTCCTACTGTCAAGCAAGGTGGAGGTAGTATTGTGCTTTGAGCCTATTTTGCTGCCAATGGAACTGATGCTATGAATGGGACAATGAAAAAGGAGGATTACCTCGAAATTCTTCAGGACACCCTAAAATCATCAGCCCGGAGGTTGGGTCTTGGGAGCAGTTGGGTGTTTCAATAGGACAATGACCCCAAACACAAGTCAAAAGTGGTAAAGGAATGGCTAAATCAGGCTAGAATTAAGGTTGTGACATCTGGCGGGCATCGTGATGCCAATGGTGCTCTTCCTGGATGCAGTCAGGCAACCGACACAGCGTGGAGGTAAGAGATAAGGATTTATTTAACTAAAAACAGACTAATAACAAAAACACTGGGTACCAAAAGACAAAACAAAGAGCTCCATCCATCCATCCATCCATCATCTTCCGCTTATCCGAGGTCGGGTCGCGGGGGCAGCAGCCTAAGCAGGGAAGCCCAGACTTCCCTATCTCCAGCCACTTCGTCTAGCTCTTCCCGGGGGATCCCGAGGCGTTCCCAGGCCAGCCGGGAGACATAGTCTTTCCAACGTGTCCTGGGTCTTCCCCGTGGCCTCCTACCAGCTGGACGTGCCCTAAACACATCCCTAGGGAGGCGTTCGGGTGGCATCCTGACCAGATGCCCGAACCACCTCATCTGGCTCCTCTCGATGTGGAGGAGCAGCGGCTTTACGTTGAGCCCCTCCCGGATGGCAGAGCTTCTCACCCTATCTCTAAGGGAGAGCCCCGCCACCCGGCGGAGGAAACTCATTTCGGCCGCTTGTACCCGTGATCTTATCCTTTCGGTCATGACCCAAAGCTCATGACCATAGGTGAGGATGGGAACGTAGATCGACCGGTAAATTGAGAGCTTTGCCTTCCGGCTCAGCTCCTTCTTCACCACAACGGATCGATACAACGTCCGCATTACTGAAGACGCCGCACCGATCCGCCTGTCGATCTCACGATCCACTCTTCCCCCACTCGTGAACAAGACTCCTAGGTACTTGAACTCCTCCACTTGGGGCAGGGTCTCCTCCCCAACCCGGAGATGGCACTCCACCCTTTTCCGGGCGAGAACCATGGACTCGGACTTGGAGGTGCTGATTCTCATTCCGGTCGCTTCACACTCGGCTGCGAACCGATCCAGTGAGAGCTGAAGATCCCGGCCAGATGAAGCCATCAGGACTACATCATCTGCAAAAAGCAGAGACCTAATCCCGTGGCCACCAAACTGGAACCCCTCAACGCCTTGACTGCGCCTAGAAATTCTCTCCATAAAAGTTATGAACAGAATCGGTGACAAAGGACAGCCTTGGCGGAGTCCAACCTTCACTGGAAACGTGTCCGACTTACTGCCAGCAATGCGGACCAAGCTCTGACACTGATCATACAGGGAGCGGACTGCCACAATAAGACATTCCGATACCCCATACTCTCTGAGCACCCCCCACAGGACTTCCCGAGGGACACGGTCGAATGCCTTCTCCAAGTCCACAAAGCACATGTAGACTGGTTGGGCAAACTCCCATGCACCCTCAAGAACCCTGCCGAGAGTATAGAGCTGGTCCACAGTTCCACGACCAGGACGAAAACCACACTGTTCCTCCTGAATCCGAGGTTCGACTATCCGGCGAAGCCTCCTCTCCAGTACACCTGAATAAACCTTACCGGGAAGGCTGAGGAGTGTGATCCCACGATAGTTGGAACACACCCTCCGGTCCCCCTTCTTAAAGAGAGGGACCACCACCCCGGTCTGCCAATCCAGAGGTACCGCCCCCGATGTCCACGCGATGCTGCAGAGTCTTGTCAACCAAGACAGCCCCACAGCATCCAGAGCCTTAAGGAACTCCGGGCGGATCTCGTCCACCCCTGGGGCCTTGCCGCCGAGGAGCTTTTTAACTACCTCAGCGACCTCAGCCCCAGAAATAGGAGAGTCCACTACAGATTCCCCAGGCACCGCTTCCTCAAAGAAAGACGTGTTGGTGGGATTGAGGAGGTCTTCGAAGTATTCCCTCCACCGATCCACAACATCCGCAGTCGAAGTCAGCAGAACACCATCCGCACCATACACGGTGTTGATAGTGCACTGCTTCCCCTTCCTGAGGCGCCGTATGGTGGTCCAGAATCGCTTCGAAGCCGTCCGGAAGTCGTTTTCCATGGCCTCCCCGAACTCTTCGCATGTCCGAGTTTTTGCCTCCGCGACCGCTAAAGCTGCACACCGCTTGGCCCGTCGGTACCCGTCCACTGCCTCCGGAGTCCTATGAGCCAAAAGAACCCGATAGGACTCCTTCTTCAGCTTGACGGCATCCCTCACTGCTGGTGTCCACCAACGGGTTCTGGGATTACCGCCACGACAGGCACCAACAACCTTGCTGCCACAGCTCCAATCAGCCGCCTCGACAATAGAGGTTCGGAACATGGTCCACTCGGACTCAATGTCCCGCACCTCCCTCGTGACATGTTCAAAGTTCTCCCGGAGGTGTGAATTGAAACTCTCTCTGACAGGAGCCTCTGCCAGACGTTCCCAGCAGACCCTCACAATGCGTTTGGGCCTCCCAGGTCTGTCCGGCATCCTCCCCCACCATCGCAGCCAACTCACCACCAGGTTGTGATCGGTAGAAAGCTCCGCCCCTCTCTTCACCCGAGTGTCCAAAACATAAGGCCGCAAATCCGATGACACAACTACAAAGTCGCTCATGGAACTGCGGCCTAGGGTGTCCTGGTGCCAAGTGCACATATGGACACCCTTATGTTTGAACATGGTGTTTGTTATCGACAAACTGTGACGAGCACAAAAGTCCAATAACAAAACACCACTCGGGTTTAGATCCGGGCGACCATTCTTCCCAATCACGCCTCTCCAGGTTTCACTGTCGTTGCCAACATGAGCGTTGAAGTCTCCCAGCAGAACAAGGGAATCACCCGGAGGAGCACTTTCCAGTACTCCCTCGAGTGTACCCAAAAAGGGTGGGTATTCTGAACTGCTGTTTGGTGCGTAAGCACAAACAACAGTCAGGACCCGTCCCCCCACCCGAAGGCGAAGGGAAGCTACCCTCTCGTCCACTGGGTTGAACTCAAACGTACAGGCTTTGAGCCGGGGGGCAACCAGAATTGCCACCCCAGCCCGTCGCCTCTCACTGCCGGCAACGCCAGAGTGGAAGAGGGTCCAGTCCCTCTCGAGAGAACTGGTTCCAGAGCCCTTGCTGTGCGTCGAGGTGAGTCCGACTATATCCAGCCAGAACTTCTCTACCTCGCGCACTAGCTCAGGCTCCTTCCCCCCCAGTGAGGTGACGTTCCACGTGCCAAGAGCTAGCTTCTGTAGCCGAGGATCGGACCGCCAAGTGCCCTGCCTTCGGCTGCCGCCCAGCTCACAATGCACCCAACCTCTATGGCCCCTCCTATGAGTGGTGAGCCCATTGGAGGGATGACCCAGGTTGCCTCTTCGGGCTGTGCCCGGCCGGGCCCCATGGGAACAGGCCCGACCACCAGGCGCTCGCCATCGTGCCCCACCTCCGGGCCTGGCTCCAGAGCGGGGCCCCGGTGACCCACGTCCGGGCGAGGGAAATCTGGGTTCATTTCGTTGTAATTCCATAGAAGTCTTTGAGAAACAAAGAGCTAACTAGCATAAAAGTTAGGGGAACAAAAGGCGGCCAAGCGCAGTAGCATTAGCGAGTACACAAAATGAAACAAAGAGACTAAGCGTAGAAGCTAGCGAGTCCAAACATCAAAGTACAAACGTCACATGGTTGCGTGAAAGCAAACACTATGAGGCCAGGCCGAGGAGGTCACACCGGGACATGGATTATTTTTGCTTCTTCGATGCAAGGAGAATACGGGACGAGCCGGACGTGACTGTGAGTACGTGGTTGTTTATTTGGAATACTAAATACAAAAATAAACAAACTAAGGGCGCTCACAAAGAGGTACAAAACTTGGCTACAAAAATACAAACAAGAAAACAAAACAACTGCTCGATGGCATGAAAGACAATGAACTAAACTTAAACTTAACTATGGTAGAACTATGACTAACTAACACAAAAACACTTACCGTGACCAGTACAAGGGGCATGGATAGCAAGGTAATCGAGGGTGCGTGAATGCATGAAGGAATGAGGCAGAATGCAAAAATCCCAGACTGGTGGACAGAAAGAAAATGACTTAAGTAGTGGCTGTGATAATTAGGAACAGGTGCGGGACTGAGGGCAGGGGCGTGATTAGGAGGGCAAGGTGAAAATCAATGAGTTGTCATGGTAACAAAAACAAACCAGGAAGTGAAAAAACAGAACAAGAGTCCAGAAAACAAAATAAAACATGATCAAACATAAAACCAGATTTACAGGCGTGACAGAGGAAACGAAAAAGGGCAGGTTATATAAAATCTCTAATGAAAACAGGTGTGCAAATAAAGGCAGATGAACAAATCAAGTCGCCATGGTGACAAAAACGAATCAGAAAGTGCACAAACAAACTCTAAACTCTAAACGACAAGCGATCCGTGTCGCGGATCGCAACAAAGGTTTTAGAATGGTCTTCCCAAAGTCCTAACTTGTACGTGTGGACAATGCTGAAGAAACAAGTCCATGTCAGAAAATCAACACATTTATCTGAACTGCACCAATTTTTTCAAGAGGAGTGGACAAAGATTCAACCAGAAGCTTGTGGATGGCTACAAAAGTGCTTTATTGCAGTGAAACTTGCCAAGGGACATGTAATCAAATATTAACATTGCTGTATGTATACTTTTGACCCAGCAGATTTGGTCACATTTTCAGTAGACCCCTAATAAATTCATAAAAGAACCAAACTTCATGAATGTTTTTTTTTGTGACCAACAAGTATGTGCTCCAATCACTCTATCACAAAAAAAATA
This sequence comes from Nerophis ophidion, assembly GCF_033978795.1. NCBI lineage: Eukaryota > Metazoa > Chordata > Actinopteri > Syngnathiformes > Syngnathidae > Nerophis > Nerophis ophidion. The sequence continues at coordinate 20,225,976 of NC_084619.1, forward strand.
AGAGTGGTAGAAATTATTGGAAACTCAAGACAGCCATGACATTATGTTCTTTACAAATGTACTGTATGTCAACTTTTGACCACGACTGTATGTTACTTCCCTGCATTTCTGCACTTAAAGGCCTACTGAAATGAGATTTTCTTATTTAAACGGGGATAGCATGTCCGTTCTATGTGTAATACTTGTGAGAACTCTTCTTAGGCATGGTGATGCCGGTGTTGTTTTTCCGAGGATGCGTCGAAGCAGAACACAGCAAAGTTAACATATAAATGGATTTATTAAATAATAAAAAGGCTAGGAACAAAAACACTGTTGTAAAGAAAAGGCAAACAAAAGACGCTAGCGTGAAAGCCAGGATAACATTAGGAAACTAAAACTTGGCTCGAGGACACAAACGAGAAAACAAATCATCAATATGAAAACTGGAATAAACAAGTGGCATAGCGTGAGAGCTAGCGAGAAAATACATACAATAGAAAGATGAGAGTCATCACTGTAGCACGTAGACAAATTAGGATCCGAGAATGAATAACGAAAAGGGGCGAGTTTAAATAAGGGAGCTGATTAGAAGAAAACAGGTGTGCGTAGATAACAAGGGGCAGGTGAACTAATGAGCTAACATGGTGACAGACTAAACAGGAAATAAATACGTTAAACAACAGGGTGATACAAAAATGGAACAATAAACCAGAATATGTACAGATCCGAGCAGCGGATCGCAACAATACTTGATAATTTCACGATTTTGCCATATTTTTGCTGAAAGGATTTAGTAGAGAACATCCACGATAAAGTTTGCAACTTGTGTTGCTAACAAAAAAGCCCTGCGTTTACCGGAAGTCGCAGACGATGACGTCACATGTTGATGGCTCCTCACAACCTCACATTGTTTTTAATGGGAGCCTCCAACAGAAAGAGCTATTCGAGAAAACGACAATTTCCCCATTAATTTGAGCGAGGATGAATGATTTGTGTTTGAGGATATTGATAGCGGTGGACTAGAAAAAAAAAAACAAGTTAAAAAAAAACGCGATTGCATTGGGACGGATTCAGATGTTTTTAGACACATTTACTAGGATAATTCTGGTCAATCCCTTATCTTTCTATTGTGCTGCTAGTGTTTTAGTGAGATTAAATAGTACCTGATAGTCGGAGGTGTGTGTCTACGGGTGTCTTGACGTGCAGTGTTTTAGGGAAGTCGACGGCAGCTTTATGGGCGGCACAAGCTCACCTGATCTCCGGTAAGAAGCGACATTTCACCACAATTTTCTCACCGAAACCTGCTGGTTGACATTCGGTCGGGATCCATGTTCGCTGTGATAGTAAAGTTTCACCTCCGGGAATTTTAAACAAGGAATCACCGTGTGTTTGTGTGGCTAAAGGTTAAAGCTTCCCAACTCCATCTTTCTACTTTGACTTCTCCAATAGTAATTGGACAAATTGCAAAAGATTCAGCAACACAGATCTCCAAAATACTGTGTAATTATGCAGTTAAAGCAGACGACTTTCAGCTGTGTGTGTGTGTGTGCAGCGCTCATATTTCCTAACAGCCCGTAACGTCACACGTATATGTCATCATTATGCGGCGTTTTCAAGAAGAAACTCCCGGGAAATTTAAAATTGCAATTTAGTAAACTAAAAGGCCGTATTGGCATGTGTTGCAATGTTAATATTTCATCATTGATATATACACTTTCAGACTGCGTGGTGGGTAGTAGTGGGTTTCAGTAGGTCTTTAAGACACTACACTACCCATCTCTCTCCCTTCCTGAGAGACGCACCTCTGTTGAATCCCCACTGCCTACTTTTAGAAAGTCATTGACAAAGACAGGTTGAAGTGAAAATGCGCCCCTGGCCTTGTCGCCTCATTGTGGAGTCGGCCATCTGACCAGCAGCCAAGCGGGGCCATGAGACCCAACCTGAGAAAAGCTGTGCCAAGCGACTCTCCTTCAAGCTTCACACGGCACAGGAAAACCTCCCTGCAGGTGCCCACTCCTCTGCTCAGCCAGATCTCATCGGAACACACGGAGGAAACTCAGTGTGAGATATATGAAGGACCACCGGTGGCAAAATGCGACTTGTAAGTGGAGGCGTCATAGGAGGTTCAGTCCCAGGTGGGCTAATTTTATTTGGTTGGCCAGGTGACCTTGAGCTTGGCTGCCATGGAAACATTTCTCCTTTGACTTTGCAGGGTGTCTCGGTGGCGCCGCGTTTGTGTCGCGACACAGCCCTCCTCACCTCACAACAGAGAGAAATGGCCCAGAGGCAAAAAAAAAGGCTGGAAATAATAGGCGGGGCACCTTGAAAGTGGAAGCCTTTCTTTTTGTTGTTGTTTTGGCTCCATGACAGCGAGCGGGATTTCACATCGACAATCTGCTCGGGTGAATGGAACCACAAATTAGTGACGCACAGTAGATGTACGTGTGTTCAGGGACTCAGTGCGTGTTTTAAGGACGGGGAAAAAAAATACAATTTACAAGATTTGTTATTAACCCTACCAGCCTCCGGGTTAGCACATTACCTTCTCCTGTTTGGCCATGCTGAATTGTGCAAATGCAACAACGTGATGTTACTTAAAGACCTACTGAAACGAGATTTTCTTATTTAATGGGGATAGCAGGTCCATTCGATGTGTCACACTTGATCATTTCGCAATATTGCCATATTTTTGCTGAAAGGATTTAGTAGAGAACATCGACGATAAAGTTCGCAACTTTTGGTCGCTAATGGAAAAGCCTTGCCTTTACCGGAAGTATGTGCGCGTGACGTCACAAGTTGCAGGGCTCCACACATATTCACATTGTTTATAATGGGAGCCACCAGGAGTAAGAGCAATTCGGACCGAGAAAGCGACAATTTCCCAATTAATTTGAGCGAGGATGAAAGATTTGTGAATTAGGATATTGATATTGAAGGACTAGGAAAAAAAAAGCGACGGCTACGGCAGTGTGAACGTTTCAGATGTAATTAGACACATTTACTATGATAATTCCGACAGATCCCTTATCTGCTTATTGTTTTAATAGTGTTTTAGTGAGATTTTAAAGATTGTAAAGACATACCTCAAGGTCGGATGGCTGCGGTGAACACGAGGTGTCTCAGAGAGAAGCCGAGGAGCCAAACTCACAGCTGCCGGTGCTGCAGGATGACGAATAATCCAATGATGTCTCCGGTAAGATATATATCACAATTTCCCCATCCAAAAAACATGCTGGTTGACGTATAGAAAACATGTTCGCTTGACCGCTCTGCTTTACAACAAATAAAGAAACACAGGCTGTGTCTCGGTGCTAAAGACAGCTGCAATCCACCGCTTTCACCAACAGCATTGTTCTGTATAGTCTACATTACTAAATGAACAAATTGCACAATGAATCACCGTGTGTTTGTGTGGCTAAAGGCTAAAGCTTCCCAACTCCATCTTTCTACTTTGACTTCTCCATTATTAATTGAACAAATTGCAAAAGATTCAGCAACACTGATGTCCAAAATACTGTGTAATTATGCGGTTAAAGCAGACGACTTATAGCTGGGATTGGGGCTGGATCAAAATGTCCGCTACAATCCGTGATGTCACGCGCACGCGTGGTCATACGCGTCATCATACCGCAACGTTTTCAACAGGATACTTCGCGCGAAATTTAAAATTGCAATTTAGTAAACTAAAAAGGCCGTATTGGCATGTGTTGCAATGTTAATATTTCATCATTGATATGTTTAAACTATCAGACCGCGTGGTCTGTGGTAGTGGGTTTCAGTAGGCTTTTAAAGCAGACAAAGCAAGGGAGCAAGGGTGTAGTGTCCTGCTCAAGGACACAACGGACAAGAGGAGGTTGGTAGAAGGTGGGGGATCGAACCAGGAACCCTCAGGTTGCTGGCATGGCCACTCACCCAATCACACCACGCCGTTCAAAATTAAAAAAAATAAATTAAAAAAAATAAATGAAAAAAAAAAAAAAGAAGATTTTTGTGATGCCAAAAAAGAGTGTCCACCCTGAGATCGGTAGGTCGTGAGTTCAAACCAAAGACTATAAAAATGGGACCGATTACCTCCCTGCTTGGCACTCAGCATCAAGGGTTGGAATTGGGGGTTAAATCACCAAAATGATTCCCGAGTGCAGCCACCCCTGCTGCTCACTACTCCCCTTACCTACCAGGGGGTGAACAAGGTGACGGGTCAAATGCAGACAAAAATTTCACTACACCTAGTGTGTCTGACTATCGTTGGGACTTTAACTTAATATTCAGGTCACAATATATAAATGGAGTATTGTTGGCGGTTTTTGGATGTTTTTTAAAGGACTTTATGAGCACAATAGACGCGATGACATAATGAGTTCCATTACCTCAATTGGTTGCTGACTTTCGCTACCGTTTATTTGAAGTTAGAATGCATAACAACATGTTTTAAGGTTAAAGTTAAAGTACCGTATTTTTTGGATTATAAATCGCTCCGGAGTATACGTCGCACCGGCCGAAAATGCATAATAAAGAAGGAAAAACATACATAATGTACGTCGCACTGGAGTACAGGTGGCATTTTTAGGGGAAATTTATTTGAAAAAATCCAACACCAAGAATAGACATTTGAAAGGCAATTTAAAATAAATAAAGAATAGTGAACAACAGGCTGAATAAGTGTACGTTATATGACGCATAAATAACCAACTGAGAATGTGCCTGGTATGTTAACGTAACATATTATGATAAGAGTCATTCAAATAACTATAACATATAGAACATGCTATATGTTTACCAAACAATCTGTCACTCCTAATCGATAAATCCGATGAAATCTTCTTCCTCGATGTCGCTTCTAAACAACTCTGCCAACTCCAAAGGTATGCGCCGCTTCCTCTTGTCGTTTCCTGCTGCATATTTCACTACGTCCAGCTTGTAATCTGCAGTACATGATTTCCTTTTTGGTGCCATTTTTGTTCAGACCTTCTCAGTTTTTATAAGTTACCGCCAACATTGAAATGATCCATTTTAATAGCTACAGCAGTAGCATATAGCAAATAGCAGTTAGCATCCCATGACCCACAATGCGCTTCTGCCATGACCCTCCCCCGCCGAATTCTTATTGGTTGACGTGTGTGTGACGATTGCTGACGTGTGTGTGGTGATTGCTGACATTTTCTTTGTCTCTTCCGCGAATGAGATAAATAATATTATTGGATATTGTGTAATCTGCAGTACATGATTTCCTTTTCGATTCCATTTTTGTTCAGCCCTTCTCAGTTTTTATAAGTTCCCGCCAACGATGAAATGATCCATTTTAATAGCTACACCAGTAGTATATAGCATATAGCAGTTAGCATACCATGACCCACAATGCACTTCTGCCGAATTCTTATTAGTTGACATGTGTGTGACGATTGCTGACGTGTGTGTGGCGATTGCTGACGTGTGTGTGGCGATTGCTGACGTGTGTGTGGCGATTGCTGACATTTTCTTTGTCTCTTCCGCGAATGAGATAAATAATATTATTTGATATTTTAAGGTAATGTGTTATTAATTTCACACATAAGTCACTCCGGAGTGTATGTCGCACACCCGGCCAAACTATGAAAAAACTGCGACTTATAGTCAGAAAAATACGGTACCACTGATTGTCACACGCACACGCAGTGTGGTGAAATTATCCTCTGCATTTGACCCATCACCCTTGATCACGCCATGGGAGGTGAGGGGAGCAGTGAGCAACAGCGGTGGCCGCACCCGGGAATCATTTTGGCGATTTAACCCCCAATTCCAACCCTTGATGCTGAGTGCCAAGCAGGAAGGTAATGGGTCCCATTTGTGAAGTTTGTGCGGCATAGCGATGCCGGATTTGTGTCCCTCCAGGGATGCGTCGGGCAAGAACACAGCTTGAGGTAAGAAATAAGTATTTATTTAACTCAAAACAGGCTAAGAACAAAAACACTTGTGCTAACAGAAAAGCAAACAAAAGCTCTAGCATGGAAAGCTAGGAAAGCACGAAGGCACAAAAAGGGAAAACAAAAATGATTAGCATGAGAGCTAGCAATAAACAAAACCGCAGCGCGAGAGCTAGCGAGTATGAACAATGAAAGCAAGTCTTCAACTGTTGCATGTTTGCAAATTAGAGTCCGAGAATGAATGACGAAAAGGATCGAGCTTTAATAAGTGAGGTGATAACGAGAAACAGGTGTGCGTAGAAAGCAAGGGGCAGGTGAACTAATAAGCTACCATGGTGACAGAATAAACAGGAAATAAGGAAGTCCAAACAACAGAATGTGATACAGAAAGGAACTAATGCAAACATTGGTAGACTATAATACACAAATGGAACAAAACAAGAAATATTGTATGATCAGGATATCGGATCACAACACCATTTTTTTAGTCTTTGGTATGACTCGGCCGGGGTTTAAACTCACAACCTACCGATCTCAGGGTGGACACTCTAACCACGAGGCCACTGAGTCTGTAATGTGTGTTTGTCTTACATAAGGGTTGTGAATAACAGGCCAAATTCTCCAAAAAGTGAAGTTTCCCTTTACGGTTTGGATAATATAGGGCTGTTTTCTGAAAAGCCCTGAATCTGTGAGTAATGTACACTACTGGAGTCCAGAGAGGCAGCAGCTACATACGCTAAAGTAATCTGCATGCTGCCTACCTGAGCATCTTCAGAAGAAGGAACACTACAGCAGCAGCCCTGCAGCAGCCTGCCTGAGCGTGGGAAGGTCGTAAACATGAATATTCTGAAGGGTTCTTTTCGAACACAAAGTACCCCGACACATTGACAATAACAGAGGCTGTGATGAAACAGGTGATGATTCGGGTTCGATTTTAAAAATGCTACTCTGCTGGTTGACCAAATGTTCGCTTATGTCAGTAAAGTTATTGTATAAATAAGAACATTTCATTTTTTTCTTTGTAAATCTTTTTTTGTTTGATTGCACACAAATACATTTCTCTTCATCAAAGAGACATTAACCCATGGGAAGAATCTAAACAAGTTTCGACAGTTATTATTGTGCTTTAATAAGGCATTTTTTGTTTCATTTATAAGTGTAATCCATTGCTTTGTCTGCTTTAAAAGCCTACTGAAACCCACTACCACAGACCACGCGGTCTGATAGTTTAAACATATCAATGATGAAATATTAACATTGCAACACATGCCAATACGACATTTTTAGTTTACTAAATTGCAATTTTAAATTTCGCGCGAAGTATCCTGTTGAAAACGTTGCGGTATGGCGTGACATCACGGATTGTAGCGGACATTTTGATTCAGCCCCGATCCCAGCTATAAGTCGTCTGCTTTAATCGCATAATAACACAGTATTCTGGACATCTGTGTTGCTGAATCTTTTGCAATTTGTTCAATTAATAATGGAGACGTCAAAGAAGAAAGATGTAGGTGGGAAGCGGTGTATTGCGGCTGCCTTCAGCAACACAAACACAGCCGGTGTTTCCTCTTTTCCTTGTTTACATTCCCTAAAGATGACGGTGAAGCTTTACTATGGAACAGAGCGGTCAAGCAAACACGGTTCCCTACCACATGTCAACCGGCAGGTTTCGGTGAGAAAAATGTGGTACTAAGAAGGCTCTTACTGTAGACATGAGCGGAGAGCTTGCATCGTTCCTCGTGCACCTGTCAAAGAGGCAGCTGCGGACTCTCTTGCCTCCTCCGACCAGCCGCCCCCGACCGTGGGATGCTTCCACCGTTGAGGAGGTTGGGGGGAAAAATCTCAGCCCGGCCCCAACGGCTGCCTTCGGTTCGCCTCGTCGAGAAACTAGGTTTCCCTCAGAGACACTGGCGGTCACAACACCCGTGGCCACACCCCTCAGACTTTCAGGTACGACTATATAATCTCACTAAAACACTAGTAACACAATAAGCAGATAAGGGATTTTCTTCTAGTCCTTCACTCTCACTTTCCTCTGTTAGGAGCAGAATTAGATGGAACCCAAGCATGCAGAGACGGATTGTTTGTAGACAAAAAAGTTCTTCCTTTATTAGCCACAAAGAACATAAAGCGATGGTGGAGTCCAAAAACACACCATAAAAACTACTTAGATAAATACAAAAACTAAACCAAAAGCGCTAGTAAAGACTAGGAATAATACAGACGGATAAGATAAAAAACAAACTAGTAAAGTACAAAAATAAATCTCTAGACGAGGCTAGGAAACATACTTCAAGAATGAAGTAAAACAGAAACACAAAATAGTAAACTGAAAGCGCTAGTCGGAGCTAGGTAAACAGGCAAACCTGTAAGATGCACGAGCAAAAACACGAGGGTTTAGCAAGTGAAACGAGAAACACAGTCATGCGTGAGGAACAGCAGTTACCACAAAGTACCGGCGCCCAGTTAATAAAGGCACTCTAATCAACCTCAGGTGTGTTGGATTGACCAGCGTCAGCTGCACTCCAGAGTGTGGATGAGAGAGAGTCAATCTGATGTGCAAATCGATTACAACCAAGATCATGAAACTTAAGTTTACCACATCCTCATCCACAAATCTTTCATCCTCGCTCAAATTAATGGGGAAATGGTCACTTTCTCGGTTTGAATTGCTCTCGCTGCTAGTGGCCATGATTGTAAACAATGTGAGAATGTGAGGAGCTCCACAACCCGTGACGTCCCGCGCACATCGTCTGCTACTTCCGGTAAGGCAAGGCTTTTTTATTAGCGACCAAAAGTTGCGAACTTTATCGTCGATGTTCTCTACTAAATCCTTTCAGCAAAAATATGGCAATATCGCAAAATGATCAAGTAAGACACATTGAATGGACCTGCTATCCCCGTTTGAATAAGAAAATCCAATTTCAGTAGGCCTTTAAAGGTGCTGTTTGCAACTTGCTCACAGCAACATTTCTCAAAGCAAAAAAATTATAACAAGAATACCTCAGCTATTTTAAGTTACCATTAGTGGTTTAACAGAACACATTTGTTTGATATTTTTCTATGTTTTTCACACTTACAAAGTTTATGCAATAAAATGATTTGTGTCTCGTCAACACATATGCCCAGAGAGTGTGTGCACACATACAAAAGCAGTCCAAAGTAAGGTTGTACAGTTTACGGTATTAGTATACCGTATTTTTCGGATTATAAATCGCAGTTTTTTTCATAGTTTGGTGCGATTTATACTCTGGAGCGACTTATTTGTGACATTATTAACACATTACCGTAAAATACCATATACGATAGAAAAGAAAGCGGCACATTGTCTACGTTTGGAGTTGGCAGAGTTGTTTAGAAGCGACACCGAGGGAGAAGATTTCATCAGATTTAGCGATTAGGAGTTTGTTAAACGAATAGCATGTTCTATATGTTATAGTTATTTGAATGACTCTTACCATAATATGTTACGTTAACATACCAGGCACCTTCTCAGTTGGTTATTTATGCGTCACATAACGTACACTTATTCAGTCTGTTTTTCACGGTTCTTTATTTAGTTTAAATTGACTTTCAAATGTCTATTCTCGGTGTTGGATTTTATCACATACATTTCCCCCAAAAATGCGACTTATACTCCAGTGCGATTTATATATGTTTTTTTCCTTTTTTATTATGCATTTTTGGCTGGTGCGACTAATAATCCGAAAAATACGGTAGTACCGCGATACTAATGAATCATATTCGGTCCTGTACCGCCTCTAAAGTACTGGTTCGCCGACTAAAATGTAAACAAACGCCATTGGTGGATCTACACCTAACATCCACTGTAATGATACCAAGTACATTAGATTATCTTGTCGATACTACTTTTTTGGCATCACAACATCTTCTTTCATTTTTTTTAAATTTATGCTATGTTTATAAACTCAGAAAAAATGTTCCTGGACACATGAGGACTTTGAATATGACCAATGTATGAACCTGTAACTACTTAGTATCGGATTGATACCCAAATTTGTGATATCATCCAAAAACTAATGTAAAGTATCAAACAACAGGAGAATAAGTGATTATTACATTCTAACAAAAGTGTAGATATAACTTGTTAAAAGAGAAAGTAAGCAGATATTAACAGTAAATGAACAAGTAGATTGATAATTCATTTTCTACAACTTGTCCTTAGTAATTGTGACAAAATAATAGAATGGAAAATGACATTATATGTTGTCTGTCTATCTGTGTTGGCCCTGCGATGAGGTGGCGACTTGTCCAGGGTGTACCCCGCCTTCCGCCCGATTGTAGCTGAGATAGGCGCCAGCGCCCCCCGCAACCCCAAAAGGGAACAAGCGGTAGGAAATGGATGGATGGATGGATGTTATTGCATATGTCAACAGCTAAATTAGGAGCCTTTGTTTGCTTACTTAATACTAAAAGAAAAGTTGTCACGTCTGTTCCCTATTTTATTTAAGGACAAACTTGTAGTAAGAAATGTGTTTAATGTACCCTAAGATTTTTTGTTAAAATAAAGCCAAAAATGCCATTTTGTGTGGTCCCCTCCCCTTTACTTAGAAAAGTACCGAAAAGTATCGAAATAATTTTGGTACCGGTACCAAATTTTTAGTACCGGGACAACACTAGTCCAAATGAAGAAACGGTTAATTTGCAGTGATGATTTTGTTAAACTGCAATATATATTCAATGACAGCTAACGCTAGCTATCCAAATTCCTAATATTAGCCAACAACACCTAAATTACATACGAGAAGCCGTAAGAGAGCGGAATATACTGTGTAAAATATGTTGGAAAGTTGGCACCCACTAGGCATCTGTGGAAATGTTGCAAACAGCCCATTTAACAATTCATATACAGTAGAATGTTATCGCAAATGTACAGTATTCCTAGTGCCGTCATTGATAAGAACATAATGGCTGACTTTGGGGGGCCCGCAAAATAAGACTCCTCTTAGGGCCTCGCCTTGCAATCTTAAATCCACCCCTGTGCCCCGCACTAAAACAGTGTGCCACTGTGGACTCTATGAATGTCTAATAAAATCTGCTATTACATTCTTATCAGTGAGAGCGCAGGAATGGGCTGGAAATACATTTCTGGTCATTTTTATTTAATTTTATTTTTTTTTTAATAAGAATCACCCTGTCATTCATTAATTGACATTTTGCATGCTCTTGTTCACGCAAAACAGGGGCCTCTACGGAGTGCGAGCCCCGACACGGAGCGTGTGATCTACGTATAGAAAGGGGACATCCCTGGTGTCAGTAGTAGGACGGCGTGGCTCAGTTGGTAGTGCCAGCAACTTGAGGGTTCCTGGTTCGATCCCCATTTCCGCCATCCTAGTCACATCCGTTGTGTCGTTGAGCAAGACGCTTCACCCTTGCTCCTGATGGGCCGTGGTCCGGGGATACGCATGGAAGCTCCAGCCATAAATGTGTGAATGGTTGAATGTGGAAATAGTGTGAAAGCGCTTTGAGTACCTTGAAGGTAGAAAAGGTCTATACGAATATAACCTATTCATCATTTTGTTTGAGTTTGCTTTGATACACTTATGGGTGATGGAGCTACACCACAGGTGTCAAAACCAAGGGCAGTGGGCCTGAATGGGCCTCTCAGTTCTCAGCCCCTTGCACTTTTTCAAAAAGAAGACCTTACTCCTAACGTCTAAACATAATGTTGAGCTATTGAATGGAGACAAATCATACACTAGCGCCAGGCAGAAAACAACCACTCAGACCACCCAAAAGCTCATTGATTGGTTTATTTGTGCCGCAATCTTGCCAATGTGACACTCAGTATGTGACCATGCACTAAATTAGATTTCTCAAAGAGTTTGGCTCTACATAAGCCTCCTTTAGCCCATGGAAACACCTTAATACAATCGTGTACGGTTTTTGAAAAGTTGGACTAACACACCTGGATTATGCGATTGGAAACCAGATCTCTTGAGGGTGTGTGTGTGCACGGCCGGGGAGGACATATCGCACATGCACCATTCTCAACGCGCGGAATACAACCCGGAAGCAGATTCTATTCAACAATTGTCATGAAGTGGGTACTTTTTATTTGCTATACAAATTCAAAGGACATAAAAGAAAAGTAAATTTATATAAGAATGTAGCTAAGGAAATGTAAAATGTCGGCTTAATTCGGATTCCCAAATGAATGAGATGAAAGATAATGAAGCAGATATATAAAGGCGAATAATAAAGCGTGTACACAAACCGCTTCGCGGTGTCTTGACTGGGTGAGCAGGTGTTGGACACCTCAGTCACCTTGGACGTATCTTCGCTCATCCATGCGGACTGGACACTGGCCGAGAGTGGAGTCGGCTGTCTTGGTTGCTTTGTTGGGTCTGCTTCTGTCTCTGGCCATGCTCCGTCCTCCCCAGCAGACAATGGCGTGGAACACCACAGAGACCACCACAGTGGATATGTTTATTTTACTTTTTATTCATAGCTGTATGTAGAAGTGTCTGGTTGTATCTGCTGCTTTAATGTATTTAATGTCCTCTGTGTTCTTTGATGTTTGATGTTTCCCTCTTACACACATGTAAGAGGGATGTGTACTATGGCTATGAGTTGTTGTTTTTTTTCCCTTGGCCTCAGTTTGCACCCCCACTCCAGGGCCTAGGCTAAGACCGATTTTTTTTATTTTATTTTAATCTTCTATTTTTTTCTCCCATCCCCCCTTGTTTACCTGTATGTCATCTTTTTTGTAAGGGGCGCTGGAAGCCGGCAGACCCGTCAGCGATCCTGTTCTGTCTCCCTGTAATGTTTGTCTGATCTTGAATGGGATTGTGCTGAAAATTGTAATTTTCCTGAAGGAACTCTCCTGACGGAATAAATAAAGTACTATCTAATCTATCACTTCACGCTGCATTTGTGCACTACAGACTGATTAACAATAACTCTGTATTCTGCACAAAAGGCAAGATAGTCCAGAACATTGCAAACTTCATCTGGCACAGTATCGACCGTGGCGCAAACTGTCTTTTCGCTCTTATTTAAAACTACTTCCATCAATCCACAGAGCCTTATGAATGAACTCCAAGACATCGAAAAAGTTTAGTTTCGATGATTTTTCATCCGAAAATAGACCCCGCCAAAAAAAACTTCCGTTGGTCTGTCTTTGCTTCGTACCTGCATACCCCCGATACATTCTTGGTAGTAGCGTCATGTCCGTAGCACAATTCAAGATAATTTCTTGATACTGTCTGCTGTTTAACTTCAGCATAACCATCAGAGACGTAATATATGTCATCTATACAGCAGACATCACTTAAAACAAGTTGTAAGGATCGCACTGCCTACTTCCTCTCGCTTTTGTGCTTGTAGCCGTTCATGATCTCACGGAACTCCTCGTGGGGCATGTCTCCAAAGTGGTTCATGCCCAGGCGTGTTTTCGAGTGTTTTCCCATGGAGCGCTCCAGGTTCTGCATCTCGATCTTCTTCAGGTTCTTCTCCCACACGTCATAGGTTAACCGGAAAAGGAATTAATTTGACATAAGCGCCCCCCGTGTATGGGAAGTACATGCCCTATGACCAATAGTCACATATGCATGGACACTTGGATTTCATATGTAGGTGTGAAAATACAAAAAACCCAACAATTTGAAAAATCAGACAAATATGTTGCATGGAAACGTAGTGAGTGATTGAGAGCCTGCAGTAACTGACCAATTAGCAGTCAGATGCCACAACAGGAATCACAACAAATTAAAAAGATAATAATAGGTAGGTAGGTAGGTAGGTAGGTAGGTCTTTTTTTGTCATTGCAAAAGTACAACGAAACTTTGTTTTCAGCACAAACCCGTTCAAGATTAGACAAATAGTGTACAGGGTTACAGAACAGGAATGCTGATGGGTCGCCACAAGGCACCCCGCAAAAGATGGGAAAAAGGTAAACGGTGGGGAAAGATGAGTAAAAAATACAATCTATTCAAGAATGGGGGAAAAAAACTCATGTACATATTAAAACATACAACTCGAGACTTGCAACACAGGGCAGGGAGTGGGGGCTACGGTGGTGGGCTTCAGCTCTTCAGGCGCTGCCCAGCCGTCCTTCACCCCTAAGGGATTCGCGTCAAGGGCGTTAGATGGGGGGCGGGGTATGTGTGTGTGGCGTGTATTTTTTGTGGATGCATGTGCGCCCGAATGCAGCCGAGATAGGGTCCAGCAACCCCTGGGACTCCAAAAGGGACAAACGGTAGAAAATGGATGGATGTGTGTTTGTAAGACTGCCGCGTGTCTCTGTTTCGCGGCTTTTGATGTGATTGCAGCCGCCAGTCAATCCAAAGTCAACAACAACAGGTGTGTGTCTATAAAAGACAAGAAGGGAGTTTGTTGTGTCTTCGCCGCACTGTCCTTTGGGTGAATCTTGAAGCCAGGGAAACAATCCAAGTTAGAACGGTTTGTATGCGAGTGAAAATAAAATTAGATTTTTACTCTAAATTGACTGGTCTTCAAATTTATCCTGCAGTAAAGACAGTCCGATGTTATCCAAGTCACAAAGTGTCCACAGTTCTACCCACATCCTCCAATCATTTGGGGTACTTTGAAGACTACAAGCAACTTCCAACTTGTGGACAAACCAGAGCAACGCTTATGCCAATCAGCAGACGTCCTGTTTTCATAATTCCGAATAGGTGGATATCTTCACGTCCTCGACTGAAAGGGTCGCCAGGGACGCGCCACTCCTCCTCCCAAGAGCTAGTCGTGTGTCCAGCAACAACCGCTCCGTCAAGACAGGCAGGTTTCCCCAAACCTCAATTTCGTTAAGGCCAGTTAAACAGTTCCAATGTTTGGATTTGAAGAGCAGTTGCAAAAAGATGCAACAAGAAAGTTAAGACAAGACAAGACAAAGAAGCAAACTGGGGAGATAAGGGAGATGGAAGGGGAGCGTCTGCCCTCGATGAGTGCAAGTGAAAAAGGAAAAAAGCAGAGTAAAGTAAAGTAAAGTTACATATTTCATTATATTAATTATTTTGTACAAAACAAATAATTGAAAAACATTTCTATTCATATTACTCCAAAACTTGCATCAAATTCCTTCAAACCACTCCCCTTCAAGCCACGCCCCCTGTAAGCAGGCCAGTTGTGTCCCTGAACTTTTGAAATTCTAATTTGCTGTTAGCAAAGCCGTGATCTACTACCACAAGTTGTTTAATACATGTATTGAATGAAAAAAGCATCACAGTGGATCAAGATTGTTAGGGTATCTAAAGACGTGATTAGTTTCTTAAAGCATCTTTGTTAAGCACAGTTAATATTTCTCAAGACTTGGACTATAGGATGGTTTGTTTTTCGGATGCAAAGGAAAGTTGGCACGAGCAAGGCGTGAATGAAGGTACATATTTATTTATTTTACTAACAAACTACAAACAAAGGAAGCAAACAAAAGGCGCGCACGAGGGCAGAAGTACAAAACTTGGCTATGAAACAAAAGACAGCAATACGGCATGACTATGGACAAAACAAAAACAAAACTCAATAACTGTGACATAAAAAACTTACGTGGCATAGACAGAATGATAAAACAGGCATCGCATGGCATGAAGGAAGTTGAGGTAAAGTCGCCAGGCTCACTTCCTGGCAACTTCCGGTTCAAATAATAGACATGATCATTGCAAACAGGTGTGAGACATGAGGACAGGGGCGTGACATGAGGACAAGGTGAAAACTAATAAGTTGGCATAGTAACAAAGCAAACAAGGAAGTACAGGAACAGGAACTGAGTGTCCAAAAAACAAAACCGAACATGACCAAAACAAACCATGATCCCGTAGACATGAAAATATTGTTATGTTTGTTACAGTGAGAGGTGTTTCCACTGTATTTTATTTAGATACATAGTGCGGGTATACAGCATTTAAAACTACATTAACTATAATAATATGATAATAAAACAAATGACCCAGAAAGGGACAAGCGGTAGAACACGGATGGATGGAACATTGATTGTATTGTTCAGGTGTCAATTTACCAACAAGGAAAATCAACATTTGCATATTAGTGCATCTTAAAACATTGCATTCATTAGTATTCAGACAATCATTTGGTTCTGAAATAAATTGCGAGCACTTGTTAATGCCCACAGAATCCCCGCTTCCTCCATCACATCACAGCTCATATTGTCATGGAGTGCAGCTGGTGGCTTGGAGGAGGAAGAAGAGGAAACGCGTTTATCTTTCTTTGAGCCGCCCGCCGCCCACTGTTTATCCCACCTTCCTCAGCTCAGCCCGTCTGCCTCCTCAACGCGCACAACAAACGGGAAACACCCAGAGATTACCTTTTGACTAGTCCACCCTTTTTCAGGCGTGTCATGAAGCGAGGCAGAGAAATGCGATTTTTTTTTTTTTTTTTGCAAAAATCTCCATGAGTCATTTTTGTTTGCCTTCCTCCAAAAGGAAGTTGGAATTTGTGTGTAAATTACCAGAAAGCAGTTCAAGTAAACACTTGACTAAATCGAGAGTAAAAAGCTTTGCATGGTTGTTTGCTACTAATACTGAGCAAGCATCTGCAGCCTGTGAGCTGATATCTCCGCTCTTGCAAAGTGCCCTTGGAACCATGTCTTTTATATCTCAATTAAAGTGCTTTCCCTCTGCTCCCTTTGCTCTGAGCACGGCCATTATCACCATGGCTCCCAATAGCATAATTATGCCCCCACCTTACTCTCCTCCATCACCTCAGTGCACCCACGCATGCTCCATCTTGCACCTTGGCAAGCTAACCTCCATCTCTCGCAGCAATCGCAGCACAATGTGTCATCATTAGAGTTTGGCCGCGGAGTGCTGGATGTTTACTGTACGGGAGGTGTTGAGGTGAGACCCCAGGGATAGGAACTCTGGAGAGCCCCATACCCGACCTTTGACCCTAGTTATGTCAACCATTTCTGATTTGGGAATACTTAAAAATAGGCAGTGGTCAACACTGCCAAAATCAAAACTACACATTATTTGTGACTTGTGACCAGATACATAATAAATGTGATAATAAAGGAATTTTATTGTCCCAAAATTTCCATTCCTGCATATTTTTATATGCACTTCATACAGAGAGATTAGCCTCTCGGATGCAACCCAGATAGGTAATTAAATTTTTCGTTTGTTGTGACTTAGTCACACATTTTTATTATGAAGTTATCTACTTTGCAGAGGTTGGAATTTGACCCAAAAAGGATGGATTCCGTTTTACCCAAACGTATTGATAGTAGGGTTGTACGGTATACCGGTATTATTATAGTACCGCGATACTAATTAATCATATTCAGTATGATACCGGCTCTTTTAAAAAAATGTATATTATGTTTATGAACTCAAGAAATACGTCCCTGGACTTAAATTATGACCATTGTAAGATCCTGTAAGTACTTGGTATCGGATTGATACCCAAATTGGTGGTATCACCCAAAACTAATGTAAAGTATCAAACAACAGAAGAATAAGTGATTATTACATTTTAATAGAAGTGTAGAAAGAACATGTTAAAAGAGAAAATAAGCAGATATTAACAGTACATGAACAAGTAGATTAACAGTAAAATTTCTACCGCTTGTCCTTAAGAATGTTGACAAAATAAGACAATGATAAATAACACAATATGTTACTCCATACGTACTAATTAGGAGTCTTTTTTTGTTTACCTACTAATAAAAGACAAGTTGTCTAGTATGTTCACTATTTTATTTAAGGACAAACTTGCAGTAAGAAACATATGTTTAATGTACTGTAAGATTGTTTTGTTAAAATAAAGCCAATAATGCATTTTTTGTGATCCCCTTTATTTAAAAAAGTACTGAAAAGTACCAAAAAGTATCAGAATACATTTTGGTACCGGTACCAACCATATTGGAATCGGTACAACACTAATTGATAGTTTGTTGTCATTGAGCCAGGTGCCGATCTTGTTCAACTCTGAGCTAAGAATCTCTGTCTTAAACAAGAAGAGCCGAGTCCTACATGAACAGGAACAAGTTGCAGTCGCAAGCAGATGCCATGTCTTTTACAGAAGGGGTCCCAGTATGCTTCCTTGAGGAACACCAAAATTTATATGGAAGGAAAGGGACAGGGTACCATTAACCTCCATCGCCTGTTCTCTTTCCGTCAGCCCATTCAGCTCACTGCATTGTTGTCAAGACCAATAGCTTCTGGTTTACCCTTCAGAATTGAGTCAATGATTAAATCCAAATCAAAACAATAAATGATACAATATTCAGATTTTAATCATTTCATTAACACCCATGGCCTCTTTTAAAAAAAAGGTTAGGTTCACACCGCGGTTCGTTCCTCTCCCCATGCTCCTTAATCACCGCCATTAACTGAGCGTGAGTGAACTCCAGCAGATTAAGATACCCAGCAAATAATGAGGCAAGGAGTAGGAGCAGCAGAGCAGGGGCCCAGGACATCAACAACTTTTTGATGAGAGAGTAAAACTATCAAGGGTTGAAACAAATAGACTACTTGTTCATTCATTTGATGTCTGTAGTTGCCTTTGACCGGCATTAGTTGTTATCTGGCCCACTACACTCTGGACAAGTTGCCATTTCCAAAAATGTGTGTGTTTCACACATTTCATTGTCCAGCATGCGCCTTTTCAGATACTGCATTGAATTATATTATGACGCATTGAAGTTCTACCCAGTTATTAATACTTACTGAATAAGGACATGCGTCAGATTTTCATAACTACTAATTATGAACATCCGACAAAGTCCAGTTACACTGAACACAAATATAAACGCAACACTTTTGTTTTTGCTCCCATTCTTCATGAGTTCAACTCAAAGATCTAATATTTTTACTATATGCACCAAGTACCTATTCCTCTCAAATATTGTTCACAAATCTGTCTAAATCTGCATTAGTGGGCATTTCTTCTTTGCCATGATAATCCATCCCACCTTCCAGGTGTGGCATATCAAGATGCTAATTAAACAGCATGTATATTGCACAGGTGTGGCCAAAATAAAAGGACACTCTGATATGTGCAGCTTTGCTTTATTGGGGTTGGCAGTCAGTATCTGGCGTGACCGCCATTTGCCTCACGCAGTGCAACAAATCTTCTTGGCAAATAATTGATCAGGTTGGTGATTGTGGCCTGTGGAATGTTGGTCTACTCCTCTTCAGTGGTTTTGCCAAGTTGCTGGATATTGGCAGGAACAGGAACAAGCTGTCATGAACGCCCAACCACAGCATTCCAGACATGCTCAATGTGTGGCATGTCCAATGATTATGCTGGCCATGCAAGAACTGGGACGTTATCAACTTCCAGGAATTGTGTACAGATCCTTGCAACAGGGGGCCGTGCATTGTCACGCTGCAAAAGGTGATGGTCTCGGGTGAATGTCACAACAATGGGCCCCAGGATCTAATCACAATATCTCTGTGTATTCAGAATGCCATCAATAAAATGCAATTGTGTTTGTTATCCACAACATATGCCTGCCCATACCATAACTCCACCCCCACCATGGGCGACATCATGGCTTTAAACACACTATAAGAGGACTTAATGTATGTTTGAACGTAAACATCTATCTATTTTCACTCAATATTAATAAAAAAGACGCATCAACATGGGTTTCGCGACACTCCCGCCGGCGCTAATGACAGCCAGCTGTTGTCCCATCAGGTCGAACCTCCACCTGATGGGACAACTTTGATAAGCAATACTTTCTGCTATGTGTCATAAGAAAGGTGCAACATCATCTTATGTTTTAGTCCTTATTTTAAAAAAAATCATGAAGTTAACTTACGTGTCTTGCGTCCATCTTTGTAGATGGAGCGTAAAAGGCGACCAAGCAACTGAAAAAAAATAATAGCTTCCTCCTTGTAGTGTGTACTGATGTAAAAGACAATAAACACTTCATTACACATGTACCATGTCAATTGTTGCGTCTGACCAGTGTTCCTCTCAGGGAATAAAAGTCACTGGTCCATCCCAAGTTCTTTCAAATGACATATATATTGAGTAAGAAGGACCATCAAGACAGAATAAGAATATTATCAAGTTTTACTAAAGCTTTAGGAGACCAGTCTTCCATCCATCCATTTTCTAGCGCCTGTCCTGTTGGGGTGGCGGGGGGTGCTGGAGCCTCTCTCAGCTGCATTCGGGCGGAAGGCGTTGTACACCCTGGACAAATCCCCACCTAATCACAGGGCCAACACAAATAGACAGACAGCGTTCACTGTCACATTCACACACTAGGGCCAATTTAGTGTTGCCAATCAACCTATCCCCAGGTTCATGTCTTTGGAGGTGGGAGTAAGCCTCTTACAGTGCGCCAATACCAGCATCTAGAAGCGGTCTAAAAATCGAACGGGAAGAGACAACTTATTGAACACAAAAACAGCCCCCACCCTACCCAGTAAGGAATACAGCCTCATTGTTCAAATACAGATAAGGTAAAAAAGGGAGTACACCATACTCCCGCATTCCAACGCCTTCAAGGTAAGGCACGGAGTTTACTTGCGGACATAAGATACAAGAATAAAGAGTACACATGGGAACATATTAGCTGCTTTAAACATGACTATGAAAAAAGAAAGAACTCTTGAAAAATACAAACTATATCCATGATTAAATGCTTTATAATGACACAACTTTTTCAGCGGTCCAAGCACGTCTGTGCTCTTTATATAGGCACTTAAACATGCAAAAGGGTTTCGTTAGTGCAGACTGATTATAGAAATAATGTAGACTTCACTGCACATGTAATACATCTCCATGTTGCTAAACACGTTAGAATTCTATGAGTGTTGGGTTGCAGCAGCACAGACGCTCATTCACTCTTTAATAATGTTTCCAGGGCTCTGTGTACGTGCAGGCTGGTTTTAAAGATAATGTACGTGTCATTGTACGTCTAGTATATCAAAATAAAGATTATAATGCCACCAGGTCGGATATCGCTGCTTTTTCAGGCTTCTGATTGGACAAAATAAGCATGACAGAAGGTGTATGTGTTTGTGTGTTGACATAGACAGTTTTGAAACTACACTTGTGTAGATGGAGATTGTTTTAAACCCAAATATGTATTTTTGAAATTCTTTGGAGTTTGTGGAAATGGCCTTAGTCGCTAAGCCATGTCCACACGAACATAGATACCGTATTTCTTTGAATTGCCGCGGGGGCGCTAATTAATTTAAAACCTCTTCTCACTCCTGCGCTTATCAAAGGCATGCGGTAAAAGTAAGCATGCGCTAATTATTTTAAAACCTCTTCTCACCCTGGCACGTACCAAAGGCATGCAGTAACAAATTGAGTGTGATGTAAGCTTGGACCTTAAATCTTACTGAATAGCTCTTAAAGGGGAACATTATCACCAAACCTATACAAGCGTCAATATATACCTTGATGTTGCAGAAAAAAGACCATGTCTTTTTTTAACCGATTTCCGAACTCTACATGGGTGAATTTTGGCAAATCAAACACCTTTCTGTTTATAGGTCTTGTAGCGATGATGTCAGAACGTGATGTCACCGAGGTAATACACCCGCCGTTTTCATTTTCACATTACAAACACCGGGTCTCAGCTCTGATATTTTCCGTTTTTTCGACTATTTTTTGGAACTTTGGAGACATCATGCCTCGTCGGTGTGTTATCGGAGGGTGTAACAACACTAACAGGGAGAGATTCAAGTTGCGCCACTGGCAACAAATCTGCCGCCAGACCCTCACTGAATGTGCCAGAGTGTCTGCACATTTTACCGGCGATGCTAAGACAGACATGGCACAGAGATGTATGGATAACCTGCAGATGCATTTGCAACAATAAAGTCAACAAAATCACAAAGGTGAGTTTTGTTGATGTTGTTGACTTATGTGCTAATCAGACATATTTGGTCGCGGCGTGACTGCCAGCTAATCGATGCTAAGATGCTACGCTACTCGATGCTAACATGCTATTTACGCTAGCTGTATGTACATTTGAAACTACATACCCACATTTATTGCGAAACAAACACTTACCAATCAATGGATTTAAGTTGCTCCAGTGTCACAAGATGTGAAAGTCCTGCTCGTTTGGTCTGCACATTTTACCGGCGATGCTAATAAGGCAGCCATGCTATGTGCCACTTCATTAGGTACACCCACGCTATGGCCAAACCAAATAGCGTCAATAGCTATTCGCTCAATAGCTTCAATTTCTTCTTCAATTTCGTTTTCGCTATCTACCTCCATACTCCGACCATCTGTTTCAATACATGCGTAATCTGTTGAATCGCTTAAGCCCCTGAAATCCGAGTCTGAATCCGAGCTAATGTTGCTGTATCTTGCTGTGCTATCCGCCATGTTGTTTGTATTGGCAGCACTGTATGACGTCACAGGGAAATGGACAGTCGCATCGCAAATAGCGAAAATCAATTGATTGATTGATTGATTGATACTTTTATTAGTAGATTGCACAGTTCAGTACATATTCCGTACAATTGACCACTAAATGGTAACACCCGAATAAGTTTTTCAACTTGTTTAAGTTGGGGTCCACGTTAATCAATTCACGGTAGCATCAAGAACTTTAAAGCTTTTTTTAGGGATATTCCGGGGGGTGTAAAATTTTGAAAGAAACTTCGAAAAATAAAACAAGCCACTGCGAACTGATTTTTATTGTTTTTAACCCTTTTGAAATAGTGTAAAGTTCCCCTTTAAACACAAATATGTATTTTTGAAATTCTTTGGAGTGTGTGGAAATGGCCTTAGTCGCTAAGCCATGTCCACACGAACATAGATATCGTATTTCTTTGAATTGCCGCCGGGGCGCTAATTAATTTAAAACCTCTTCTCACTCCTGCGCTTATCAAAGGCATGCGGTAAAAGTAAGCATGCGCTAATCATTTTAAAGCCTCTTCTCACTCTGGCACGTACCAAAGGCATGCAGTAACAATTTGAGTGTGATGTAAGCTTGGACCTTTAAATCCTACTGAATAGCTCTTAATCTTCTTCCCTTTATGCGATTTCAAATTACCGGTATTTAAATCAGCCTCCTCCATTTTGAAAATGAAGACAGGGGAAGTGTCACTCGTGACGTCACGAGTTTGACCAGGCGGTAATACTAAGCATGCGCTAATTATTTTGGGAAGCGAGTTTGACCAGGCAGTAATTCAAGGCAGGCGCATACTATATGCGCTGCGGCAATTCATGGAAAAACGGTAGTTTATAATGGGTTAAAATGATCTTCATGTGCACAGGTGTGGTTTCATAACTGTCTGTGTCTACACACAAACAAATATGCTGTTAGGCAAATTTTGTCCAATCAGAAGCCTGGAAAAGCTGCCGCAGTTGACTCGGTGGCATTACACCTCCGTTATGATATTGTTTATTTTGATATACTAGACGTACAATGACATGTGCGTTATCTACAAAACCAGCCTGAACTTACACAGAGCCCTGGAAACATTATAAATCTTTTTTTAAGTGCCTAAAGTGTGCCTGCACGCCCGTGCTGTTTAAGCTGCAACACTTGTGGAATTATAATATGTCCACCACAGAAAAAAGAAAGAAATAATGAAACACTCATATCAATGCCAAAGCGGCACACAAAAAGAGTTTTTGACCCATGCGCAAACTCACGAGACCAGGAAACCCCGTAATAACTGCCGCTGGCGTTAAGCTAATCCACACATCGTTTAAAATATAAAATTAAGGTTTTTACAACAATTTAACAAACAGAATTAGAAATTTAACCCACATGCTCACAAGATAAAGTGCATTCTTACAAAAAACTTTAAAGGCCTACTGAAATTAGATGTTCTTATTTAAACGGGGATAGCAGGTCCATTCTATGTGTCTTACTTGATCATTTCGCAATATTGCCATATTTTTGCTGAAAGGATTTAGTAAAGAACATCGACGATAAAGTTCGCAACTTTTGGTCGCTAATAAAAAAGCCTTGCCTTTACCGGAAGTAGCAGTCGATGTGTGCGTGACGTCACGGGTTGTGGAGCTCCTCACGTCTGAACATTGTTTACAATCATAGCCAGCAGCAGCTAGAGCTATTCGGACCGAGAAAGCAACAATTTCCCCATTAATTTGAGCGAGGAAGAAAGATTTGTAGACAAGGAAATTTAGAGTGAAGGACTAGAAAAAATGTTATTAGACACATTTACTAGGATGATTCTGAAAAATCCCTAATCCGCTTATTGTGTTGCTAGTGTTTTAGTGAGATTAAATAGTACCTGAAAGTCAGAGGGGTGTGGCCACGGGTGTGTTGACGCCAGAGTCTCTGAGGGAAGTCACGGCAGCTGCAGCAGGACGGAAGCTCCACTGATGTCTTCGGTAAGAGGCGACTTGTTACCACAATTTTCTCACCAAAAACTGACGGTTGACATGTAGTCGGGATCTATGTTCGCTTGACCGCTCTGATCCATAGTAAAGCTTCATCTTCGGGAATTTTAAACAAGGAAACACTGGCTGTGTTTTTGTGGCTAAAGGCTAAAAACTTCCCACCTCCATCTTTCTACTTTGACTTCTCCATTATTAATTGAACAAATTGCAAAAGATTAAACAACACAGATGTCCAGAATACTGTGTAATTATGCGATTAAAGTGGACTACTTATAGCTTGGATTGGGCTGGAAAATAATGTCCGCTACAACCGGTGACGTCAAACGCACGCGTCATCATACCGCGACGTTTTCAACACGACACTTCGCGGGAAATTTAAAATTGTAATTTAGTAAACTAAAAAGGCCTTATTGGCATGTGTTGCAATGTTAATATTTCATCATTGATGTATAAACTATCAGACTGCGTGGTCGGTAGTAGTGGGGTTCAGTAGGCCTTGAAGAGCGACAACAAAGGGAGAGAGACATAAACGTGACTTACCAGTGCTGACTGAAGCTGGTCATACAGGTGCGACGCCAAATAACACCCCTGGGGGAACAAAAAGGTATGTAAAGGAAATTAATAGATTGGAACCTATTTACAATAAAAGACACTTTTGGGGAAGTTCACAACAGAAAATGATGTGAATAAATGACCAAAAATGAAGTAGATTTAAAAAAAAATTTGCTCGGCTACATACACGCTGAGCGAGGAGTTTTGGAACTCTACACTTTGGCCAGCGTTTGCAAAAGTCTGCGTTTTTAAGGACAAACGTCCATGTTTACATGTGGACAAGAGGCCTGAACGCAGAGATAAGTATGCATTTATTAAGTAGGATGTTTGTTTGAAAATGGCCTGAATGTGGCTACTTTCCAATCCTTTTGGCGACTTTTTTTGTAAACAGCGACTTGCGACAAGTCTAGTGACTTTTATCCGTGTTGTTGGAGACTTATTTTGTGTTTTGGAGACTCTAAGGCGAGGTGCTGCCGTGAGCCCTTCCCCTAATGCACTCACAGGCGGTCAGCACGCAGCTGCAGAGACCCTCACAGGACAGCAATTGAAGCCGTCCACGCATGCCCAAATCATTTACAGTCTGGACAGTTATGGTGCGTTCCATTTGTACTGGGCTTACTTGAGGAAATGAGTGGCGGTCGTCTAGAACAGTGTTTTTCAACGTTCTTGAGCCAAGGCACTTTTTTGCCACAGTTGACAGTAATAAGTTGTCGCAATTGTCGGATATGACTTTAAAGCATAACCAAGCATGCATCAATATATCTCTTGTCTCAAAGAAGGTGTACTGTCACGACCTGTAACATCATACCCTGACTTATTTTTACTTTTTTGCTGTTTTCCAGTGTGCAGTGTCTTATATCTTGTCGTGCGCTACTATTTTGGTGGCTTTTTTCTGTATTTTCCTGTAGCCGTTTCATGCGATATTTCCTGCATCTACTTTGTTTTAGCAATAAAGAATAATCTGTTCATAACTTTTATGGACAGAATTTCTAGGCGCAGTCAAGGCGTTGAGGGGTTCCGGTTGGGTGGCCGCGGGAATAGGTCTCTGCTTTTTGCAGATGATGTGGTCCTGATGGCTTCATTTGGCCGGGATCTTCAGCTCTCACTGGATCGGTTCGCAGCCGAGTGTTAAGCGACCGGAATGAGAATCAGCACCTCCAAGTCCGAGTCCATGGTTCTCGCCCGGAAAAGGGTGGAGTGCCATCTACGGGTTGGGAAGGAGACCCTGCCCCAAGTGGAGGAGTTCAAGTCTTGTTCACGAGTGGGGAAGTCTTGTTCACGAGTGGGGAAGAGTGGATCGTGAGATCTACAAGCGGATCGGTGCGGCGTCGTCAGTAATGCAGACGTTGTATCGATCCGTTGTGGTGAAGAAGGAGCTGAGCCGGAAGGCAAAGCTCTCAATTTACCGGTCGATCTATGTTTTCATCCTCACCTATGGTCATGAGCTTTGGGTCATGACCGAAAGGATAAGATCACGGGTACAAGCGGCCGAAATGAGTTTACTCCGCCGTGTGTTGGGGCTCTCCCTTAGAGATAGGGTGAGAAGCTCTGTCATCCGGGAGGAACTCAAAGTAAATCCGCTGCTCCTCCACATCGATAGGAGCCACATGAGGTGGTTCGGGCATCTGGTCAGGATGCCACCCGAACGCCTCCTTCGGGAGGTGTTTACGGCACGTCCAACCGGTAGGAGGCCACGGGGAAGACCCAGGACACGTTGGGAAGACTATGTCTCCC
Organism: Nerophis ophidion; assembly: GCF_033978795.1. Lineage (NCBI taxonomy): Eukaryota > Metazoa > Chordata > Actinopteri > Syngnathiformes > Syngnathidae > Nerophis > Nerophis ophidion. The sequence continues at coordinate 20,252,438 of NC_084619.1, forward strand.
GGCTGGCCTGGGAACGCCTCGAGATCCCCCCGGAGGAGCTGGACGAAGTGGCTGGGGAGAGGGAAGTGTGGTCTACCCTGCTTAAGCTGCCGACCCAACCTCGGATAAGCGGAAGAAGATGGATGGATGGATGAATATTTCAGTTGATTTTTTATCATTTGTAGGGACATATTTGATTGTCAAGTCGTGTTCGGATGTACTTTTCGGACGCCGTCTTAGTTCCACAGTATATCTTTGCTGTCGTCCAGCATTCTGTTTTTGTTTACTTTGTAGCCAGTTCAGTTTTAGTTTTGTTCTAAATAGCCTTCCCTAAGCTTCAATGCCTTTTCTTAAGGACACTCACACTTTGTTTATTTTTGGTATAAGCGTTAAACACTTTTTTACCTGCAACCTGCCTCCCACTGTTTCAGACATCTACAAAGCAGTTCGCTACCGTTTGCCACCTACTGATAATTACTGGTTTGCAAAAAACATTTTTAACCCAAATCGGGGAAATTAGATAATCTCCCACGGCACACCAGACTGTATTTCATGGTACACTAGTGTGCCACGGCACAGTGGTTGTTGAAAAACAACGGTCAATAAAATTGGAGAGTTTTGTTTTGAGGGAGGGGTCTCATGCTGATGCCTAGAGTCAGGACCAAACATGATGACACTGCGTTTCAGTTTTATGCTCCTAAATTCTGGAATAGTCTTCCTGATGATATGAGTTGGGCCTCAAGCTCCATCTTAAAAACACTTTTATTTAATAGTGCATATGAAAGGATAAGCGGTAGAAAATGGATGCTGGGATGGATGACAACTAAATGCATTTTATCTACAGCATTCAATGGAGTGTTTTTTTGATGATTGTATTATTTTTCCTTATTTTAAATTTCTGCAAAGCACTTTCAATTGTCTTGTGTACGAATTGTGCTCTATAAATAAATTGCCTTGCCTTGTTTTGATCTTTTTTCTTTTTTTTGTGTGCGTGCGCCCTCACATTGTCAAGGCGGGGGGAGGGGGGTCGCAACTTATCGCCGGGTTTGTTCCCTCGGTATCATGACGGGGTTTTCGTAGCTTTCTGCGGGGTTCGTTCTCCCAAAATGTCACTCATATCTTTGCTTTTGAGTAATGGGATGAAAATCTTTTTCATCAGTAGTAGGACAAAAGAGCAGAAAAATGTATACTTTTTAACCAACTATTTGTTGCGTTTGGAACGCATATTGAATGCGTGTGAGAAGTCACCCCCGGAGGCTACAGGACGAGGAGCAGCAGGATTGAAGGTAGGAGCTTGTTTTAATATAAAAATATAACAAAAGAACACTTGTACAAAGGGTAAAACAAAGTTGTGCCAATGCACAGAAAGCGAAATGCTAACAGTTAGCAAGAGTCGCGTTCGAAGTCCATCGAAGCGCGTGCCGAGCGTGCGGAAGCTGAGCTAAGATTTAGCAAAGTACCTACAAAAAGCAAGAATATCACACGCAACTGTTGCACAAAATGTCCAGAAAGATCTAAGGTAGCAGGCTGTCTTAAATATAAAACAATAATCAAAGACAGGTGTGCGCCAGGCACCAGTGCAGGTGGAACAGATGAAGTCGCCATGGTGATGAATATAAACTAGGAAGTTCTCAAACAATGGGATCGGCAGAGTCCGGAAATTATCAAAACACAAAAAAGGATACAAACATAAACCGGATCACAACACTATTGGGTCAAGGAGCGCTAAATTGCGTAACCCAATAGTTGGGTTTGGAATAACCCAACATTGTAGTGAGCATAACTCAGCTTCTGTGTTAAATAAATTTAACCCAATAGTTGGGTTATGAATCAACCAACAATGAGTTAGCATAAGTCAAAGTTTGTGTTAAACAATTCAACCCAATAGTTTGGGTGGGAATAAACCAAAATGAAATGATCATAACTCAACTTTTTGGTAAAATAATTTAACGCAAAAGTTGGGTTGGAAAAACTGATCGCAAATTTTTTTCTTAAAATAACTCAAATAAGGAGTTCGTCCTTTTTCTGAACCAGCAGTTGGGTTAAAATGTGGTTATTTTTTAACCCAACATTTTTAAGTGTGTACTGTCAGCTGGTTCCACTGCACTGTATACGGCAGTGCTTCTCTAATGGGGGTATGCGTACCCCTGAGGGTACTTGAAAGTATACCAAGGTGTACGTGAGATTTAAAAAAAAAATATTCTAAAAATAGCAACATTTCAAAAATCCTTTATAAATATATTTATTGAATAATACTTCAACAAAATATGAATATAAGTTCATCAACTGTGAAAATATATGCAACAATGCAATATTCAGTGTTGACAGCTAGATTTTTTGTGGACATGTTCCATAAATATTGATGTTAAAAATGTCTTTATTACAAACCCCAAAGAGGGCACTTTAAAGGCCTACTGAAATGAGATTTTCTTATTTAAACGGGGATAGCAGGTCCATTGTATGTGTCATACTTGTTAATTTCGCGATATTGCCATATTTTTGCTCAAAGGATTTAGTAGAGAACATCGACGATAAAGTTTGCAACTTTTGGTCGCTAATAAAAAAGCCTTGCCTGTACCGGAAGTAGCAGACGATGTGCGCGTGACGTCACGGGTTATGGAGCTCCGCACATCCTCACATTGTTTACAACCATGGCCACCAGCAGCGAGAGCGATTCGGACCGAGAAAGCGACGATTTCCCCATAAATTTGAGCGAGGATGAAAGATTTGTGGATGAGGATAGTGAGAGTGAAGGACTAGAAAAAAAAAAAGACAGGGCAGTGGGAGCGATTCAGATGTTATTAGACACATTTACAAGGATAATTCTGGAATGTCCCTTATCTGCTTATTGTGTTACTAGTGTTTCAGTGAAATTATATAGCCGTACCTGAAAGTCGGAGGGGTGTAGCCACAGGTATGGTGACCGCCAGTGTCTCTGAGGGAAGCCACGTTTCTCGGCGAGGCGAGGCGAAGGCAGCCGGTCGGGCCGGGCTGAGCTTTTTTTCCCCCTCTTCCACGGTGGAGTCCGAAACTGCCTCTTTGACAGGTGCACGAGGAACGGCGCAAGCTCCGCTCATGTCTACGGTGAGAGCCGACTTATTACCACAATTTTCTCACCGAAACCTGACGGTTGACATGTAGTAGAGAACCATGTTCGTTTGACCGTTCTGTTCCATAGTAAAGCTTCACCTTCGGGAATGTTAACAAGGAATCACCGGCTGTGTTTGTGTTGCTAAAGGCAGCCGCAATACACGGCTTCCCATTCTTATTTGACGTCTCCATTATTAATTGAACAAATTGCAAAAGATTCAGCAACACAGACGTCCAGAATACTGTGTAATTATGCGATTACAGCAGACGATTTATAGCTTGGATCGGGCTGGAACAAAATGTCCGCTACAATCGGTGACGTCAAGCGCACTCGTCATCATACCGACGTTTTTAACAGGATACTTCGCACGAAATTTAAAATTGCAGATTGGTAAACTAAAAAGGCCGTATTGGCATGTGTTGCAATGTTAATATTTCATCATTGATATATAAACTATCAGACTGCGTGGTCGGTAGTAGTGGGTTTCAGTAGGCCTTTAAGTTGATGATTACTTCAATATGTAGAAATCTTTATTTATAATTGAATCACTTGTTTTTTTTTCAAAAAGTTTTTAGTTATTTTATATCTTTTTTTACAAATAGTTCAAGAAAGACCACTACAAATGACCAATATTTTGCACTGTTATACAATTTAATAAATCAGAAACTGATGACATAATGCTGTATTTTACTTTTTTTATATATTTTTTTCAACCAGATATGCTTTGCTCTGATTAGGGGGTACTTGAATTAAAAACATGTTCACAGGGGGCACATCACTGAAAAAAGGTTGAGAACCACTGGTACACGGTACTCAGAACAGGAAATAATGACAGCTTGGCGAAAATTATACAGTGTGTACTGGCCTGAGTTGTAAAAATAAACTATACAGATTTGAACTTTGACCTTATTCATGACTTAAAATCAATAAGGTTTCTTGCTTTGATTTATAGGAGTAATACCTACAAGTTACAAAGGTCGCTTGAAAACTGCACCCGACAAAGCTTCGACAAGAATTACTGATCCGACCTTTAAACTGACCGCAGCCACCTTGTATAAGTCATCAGAGAGTGCAAACTTAAACTCACAGAACTTTGAAGCAGCCAGTCCAGGGTAATTACTGAGCTACTCAAGACTTGTGTTATTGTTAACGGTTCACGGGTAGCAGTCAGGTATTTATTCATGCTGGCTTGAATGCAGACTGAATTGCAAGGAAACGATGAATAAAGACTTACATATATAGCATGCTGACACACAGGACAAAATACATTTTATATACTTCAAGTCAAGCAACATTTGTGTTTTTTTGGTAATTGTTTTGTTTGCCTTAAGCAACTTTCTGCATTCTACTTCCAAGTCAAAGCTTGTGAGGAGGAAGAGATAAGCACCAAAACATCTCTTAGTCAGTTGGCTGGAGGCCTCTGAATTTAAGTTATTATTATTATCCCCTAAGGCAGTGGTTCTCAACCTTTTTTCAGTGATGTACCCCCTGTGAACATTTTTTTAATTCAAGTACCCCCTAATCAGAACAAAGCATTTTTGGTTGAAAAAAAGAGATAAAGAAGTAAAATACAGCCCTATGTCATCAGTTTCTGATTTATTGAATTGTATAAGAGGGCAAAATATTGCTCATCTGTAGTGGTGTCATGCCTGTTAAGCAAGGTTTATGTTTTGTCATGTTATGTTTTGATTTTGGACATTCAGTCATGTTTTGCACTTCCTGGTTTTGTTTGTTTCCATGCCAACCCATTAGTTTCCACCTAGTCCCCTTAAGTCGCGCCCCGATCCTCAGCCTCTCACACCTGTTTTCTATTACCACAGCCAGTACTTAAGTCATTTGCTTTCTGTTCATCATTCTGGGAACTTTGCCTTTTGTAGATGCCTGCATATTTTGACCACGACCACGCACCCTTCATGCCTTGCCACGCTTCTACTTTATTTTGACTACGCCACATAAGCCTTTTGTATTTTTTGCCTCAGTGCTAGTTTTTGGTTTATTGAGTATCGTTGATAGTATCTTTTGTTGATTCATTATCATTCATGCCAATCGAGCAAGTGTTTTTGTTTATATTTTTGTAGCCAAGTTCTATACCTCATTATGAGCGCCCTTAGTTTGTTTATTTTTTATTATAGTGTTTAAATAAACAAATATGTACTTGAACTCACGCCTGGCTCATCCTGTAATCCCGATGCGTCAAAGGAGCAAAACAAATCCACGCCATAGTCCTGACAAGTGGTCTTTCTTTAACTATTTGGAAAAAAAGATATAAAAAAAAACTAAAAACTTGTTGAAAAATAAACAAGTGATTCAATTAAAAATAACGATTTCTACACATAGAAGTAATCATCAACTTAATGTGCCCTCTTTGGGGATTGTAATACAGATCCATCTGGATTCATGAACTTAATTCTAAACATTTCTTCACAAAAAATAAATCTTTAACATCAATATTTACAGAACATGTCCTCAAAAAAATCTAGCTGTCAACACTGAATATTGCATTGTTACATTTCTTTTAACAGTTTATGAACTAACATTCATATTTTGTTGAAGTATTATTCAATAAATATGTTTATAAAGGATTTTTGAATTGTTGCTATTTTTAGAATATTTTTTAAAAATCCTCACGTACCCCTTGGCGTACCTTCAAGTACCCCCAGGGGTATGCGTGCCCCCATTTGAGAACCACTGCTCGAGGGCTATCAAACTAATGTGTTGACGCGGATTAATTATTATTATTATTAATATGAAATAACATCATGAATAATGATACAACAGCATAGAGCGAGACCTGAGCGTAAGTTAGGAGAGTCCAGTTCAACACATAAATTGTGTCTTTATAATGAAAGTATTTATGGAACTGATTTTTTTTCCATTAAATTTTGTGAACCAAATTATTTTTTGTTGCTTCAAAACTCAAGACCAACTTCCGATCCCGTCTCAGGACTTAGCTACAAGCTGTCAAGTCTTCAAGTTCATTTTTCTGCACTGAATTTTGTGCACTGAATTTTTATACACTGAATTTTATACAGATAATTTTTTACACTAAATTCTTATTGACAAAATATTTTACACTGAAATTTTACAAATTTTACTCACAATTTTTGAAGCTTTACAGGTGGAATTCTTTCCCATTCTTGCTTAATGTTTGAGTTTGAGTTGTTCAACAGTCCGGGGTCACCGTTGTGGTATTTTACACTTCATAAAGCACCACACATTTTCGATGGGAGACAGGTCTGGAATACAGGCAGGCCAGTCTAGTACCCGCATTATTTTACTATGAAGCCACGCTGTTATTACACATGGCTTGGTAATGTCTTGCTGAAATAAGCAGGGACGTCCATAAAAAAAGACGTTTCTTGGATGGCAACATATGCTGCTCCAAAACCTGTACCATGTACCTTTTGGCATTAATGATGTCTTCACAGATGTGTAAGTTACCCATGCCTTGGGCACTAATACACCCCCATACCATCTCAGATGCCGGCTTTTGAATTTTGCGCCTATAACAATCCGGATGGTTGTTTTTCTCTTTAGTCCGGAGGACACGACGTCCACAGTTTCCAAAAACAATTTGAAATGTGGACTCGTCAGCCCACAGAACACTTCCACTTTGCATCAGTCCATCTTAGATAAGCTCGGGACCAGTGAAGCCAGCGGTATTTCTGGGTGTGGTTGATAAATGGCTTTCGCTTGCACAGTAAAGTTTTAACTTGCACTTACAGATGTAGCGACAAACTGTAGTTACAGACAGTGGTTTTCTGAAGTGTTCCTGAGCCCATTCGGTGATATCCTTTACACACTGATGTCACTTTTTGATGCAGTACCGCCTGACGGATGAAGTTTACGGCGGTGCTGCTTACGTGCAGTGATTTCTCCGAATTCTCTGAGCCTCTTGATGATATTACGGACCATAAATGGTGTAATCCCTGAATTCCTTGCAATAGCTGGTTGAGAAATTTAGTTCTTAAACTGTTTGACGATTTGCTCACACTTTTGTTCCCAAAGTGGTGACCCTCCCCCCATCCTTGTTTTTGAATGACTGAGCATTTCATGGAAGCTGATTTAATACCCAATCATGGCACCCACCTCTTCCTAATTAGTCTGTTCACCGGCGGCATGTTCCGAATAAGTTTTTGATGAGCGTTTCGACTTTCTCAGTCTTTTTTGCCACTTTGCCAGCTTTTTTGAAACATGTTGCAGGCATCAAATTCCAAGCGAGCTAATATTTGCAAAAAATCACAAAGTTTTCCAGTTCGAACGTTAAGTATCTTGTCTTTGCAGTCTATTCAATTAAATATAGGTTGAAAGGGATTTGCAAATCATTGTATTTTGTTTTTATTTACGATTTACACATTGTGCCAAATTCACCGCTATTGGAGTTTGTACATAAGGATTGTGAATGATAGGCAATATGAAAAAAGAAAACAAGTGCAGTTCCCCTTCAAGGAAGACAGAGGGTCCATCGATCACTTTATTAAGCAAAGCTGTTTCTTGTCGGCCGTAACCACACCAACAACACTTGTACAAAACTTACAGTATATACAGCAAAATTGGTCATTTTATACGACACAAAACTCACTTTGTCATCGGTCATATCAACAGCAACCGCTCGCTCACACACACACACACACACACACACACACACACACACACACACACACACACACACACACACACACACACACACACACACACACACACACACACACACACACACACACGGCATTTACAAGAGCCAGTGATGCGTTTATACGATACACTTTATTCATCCCACAATGAGGAAATTATATGGTTGCAGGGGCAACACAAACTCCAACACTATAAGTGGACCAAATCACCTATATTACAAGATAATGTCATGGAAATGACTGCTGTCATTTGAATATAATATTAAGACATTTTACTTGATATGATTTCAGGTTTGGGACAGGTTTTTAGCTGGTAAGGCCACAGTTGCTCATATGTGCTCCACTGAATGCTGAGGGTGATTTTGCATTTGCTCAGACACATGAAAATTCACTCCACCACATTACAGAAAATCTGAAAAAGGTTCCTTTCCATCAGAACCTCCTATGTTTTCAGGTCTCTGACTGCTTTCCTAGTTCATTTAAACTGCTATCATTGAGGTTTGTACGGTATACCGGTACCAGTATAGTACTGCTCTAAAAGTACCGGTCCCAGCTCCCCTCCTTTTTTTTTTACCGGCATGACGGCGCATAGTCATCACACCGTGACATTTCTGGTTTTAGGAGCAAAGGAGCATGTTCGGCAGCGCACAATCACAGAGTACTTACAAACAGACAATGTGTATAGGCAGAAAAGGGAGAACGGACGTATTTTAGCTTAAAAACTAACAATAACGGTGACGTTATAACACTGAAACGCCCTCAGGAAGAGGTGCTTTAAGACATGGCTGGCTAGTTGGCACAACCCACTTGAAGTACGGCCTACGTGCTAACCAACTAGACATCTTTGCAACAGTAAGTAGGCTGAAGCTAATATTTGCAAATGACTCATTTTGTACTGATTTAGTGTTTTCATTAAGGATTAAAACTGCTTAATTTACCACAAATTTTGTGTACACCATGGGGTTGCTTCCCCGCTAGTTCAATAAAGAAAATACTCGCACAGCGCACGTTTTCGATGTTATTGACACTCTGTTTAGCTCAGTGGTGGGCAACCCAAAATGTTGAAAAAGCCATATTGGACCAAAATTAAAAAATTAAAAATCTGTCTGGAGCCGCAAAATAATTTAAAAAGCCTTATATAAGTGTTAAAATAAAGGCAACACATGATGTAAGTCTCTATCGTGGCTATATTGGCCTACTATCAAAATGACTGTGTCGCAGGCTGATGCAAAACTTCATTGACAGAAATATTGAAATCTAATATTTGTTCTAAACATTTTTACAACATTGGTAAACATTACTAAAACGGAGGCTTTTCAGAGGGTGTGATGACTCCTGGAAATTAATGTCTTAGAATGGCCAAAGGTAAAGATGTGTGTGTGGAGTCGGCCCTCTTGGTTGCTTTGTTGGGTCTGCTCCTGTCTCTGGCCAATGCTCCCCCCACCCCAGCAGACGATGGCGTGAGACACCGCAGAGGCCACCACAGTGTATATATTTTGGTTGTTGTTGTTGTTGTTTTACTCTCTAGCTGTATGTAGAATTGTCTGGTTGTATCAGCTCTGCTCTCAATGTATTTAATGTATTTTATGTTTTTTGATGTTTCCCTCTTGGAAAAATGCTTGTGCCTGCTATGGCGATGAGGTTTTTTCCCCCTTGGCCTCAGTCTGGACCCCCTCTCCAGGGGCCCAGGCATCGACTGAATTTTTTTTTTTCTCTGCCGTGCAATAATATCAGCACTTTAGCTTACTAGGTCAAAGGGACTTTATTCCTTTAGGACACTTATTATATGCAACAATTTAGCATACTTGCATTTTAGGACTACAGCAATTCTCCATCTGCACTTCAACTATTATCGGGACTTTATTTATGAACTGAGGTCAAGCACCAACCTACTATTTTATATGGCTCTCCATTTTATTTTATTTGTACTATAATATCTGAGTCTGTGTATTTTGTCATACTGTTTGTTTGATGTTGGTGCTGTCTAACTGAAATGTTTGTGGACCTTTTGTGGACCTTGGTATATACAATCACACAATAAACAATTGTGTTCTGGGCATGACTTTAAAGTGCATCCGGCAGTGGAGACTCCTCTATGGGGTCTTGGGGCACGAGGAGGTTAACCCCTTTACTACTGTTACCCCAGGTGTCCCTTGGAAAAGTCTTAGTACCTAACTTCCCTCAGGCCAGGCATACGGTGAAGACCTCAACTGCGGAGCAGGCGGAAGACGGTAGATGTAAGAACTACCACCATGGCTGCGATGGCGGAAGAAGGCGCCCCCACATCCATGTGGGCCCAGTTATGAGGAAAAAAATAACCCAAGACCTCAACGGTGGAACAAACGGATGATGATTGCTAACCCTATGGAGTGTCACATACGGCTGAGATGGCAGAAGAAGGCTGCAGCAGAAAAGGGTCCCCAGTCGTCTTGGACTCCGTGTCACTGGACCCTGACCAGGATCTGTCAAGGATCGTGTGGTGACTGTCTGTGCACCAGTCTCCCCACGTTAAACAAAGTCACGCACAGGCATCCTCCATAAAGGGATACCCCCCCCCCCCCCCCCTACCAGGAGGATTGTCATACTCGTTTCGAGTGACCGCTGATAATGATATACAATCAACCTGCGGATGGCAATCCGGCATATTTACATTCATTAATCTGCGTGGTCCCATACAACAAAGATATAACAAATGGCGACTTCCAATCAAGCATTTTATTAAATATTTACAAACAATCTTATTGGTGTGTTGTAGTGGCAGAGGCAAAAGTAAAATCAGAAAAAAAATCATTTTTTTTAATGGATGATTTAATTTTTCTGCGCAGCCCATAGTGAATGCGTAACGGACCAATACCGTTCCCTGGACCGGTGGTTGGGGACCACTGATTTAAATCATTTGGGTTTTAGCCCTCAAAGCCTTCCTGTATCCAGATGCTTTCTCTCTGAGTTTGTGAAGAATAATAAAAACCTAAAAAAACATTTTAAAAAAATCTCTTTTTGCTTTACCCTATTTTTCAGCTCATTGGCCTTGTGGTTAGAGTGTCCGCCTTGAGATCTGAAGTCCATCTCAAGAGTGGCGAGGACGGCGGAAAAGATTATCAGGACTCTTCTTCCTCCTATCCAGGAGATCGCAAAAAGCCGCTGCCTGACCAGGGCTCAGAAAATCTGCAAATACTCCTCCCACCCCCACCAAGGACTGTTTTCACTGCTGGACTCTAGGAAGAGGTTCCGCAGCCTCCGTAGCAGAACCTCCAGGTTCTGTAACCGCTTCTTCCCTCAGGCCGTAAGACTCTTGAACGCATCATAATTAAATTATCCCCTCAACTCCCCCCAAAATGGATTAACTCTCTGGAATAAAAAAGACAATACAACATACATCCATAAACATGGACGCATGTGAAAAAGTGCAATGTATTTATCTGTACATTAATCTATTTATTTATATCTGCACCTTATTGCTTTTTTTTTTTTAATCCTGCACTACCAAGAGCTAATGCAACGAAATTTCATTCTTATTTGTACTGTAAAGTTCAAATTTGAATGACAATAAAAAGGAAGTCTAAGTATAAGTCTAAGTCTAATGAGTTCGAGTCATACCAAAGACTATAAAAATGGGATCCATTACCTCCCTGCTTGGCACTCAGCATCAAGGGTTGGAATTGGGGATTAAATCACCAAAATGATTCCCGAGCGCAGCCACCGCTGCTGCTCACTGCTCCCCTCACCTCCCAGGGGGTGGAATATGGATAATGTCACCACACCTAGTGTGTGTGTGACTATCAGTGGTATTTTAACTTGAACTTTTTTCACATGTTGTATTCACCAGTGATCTACTGTTGTACGTATAGTGGTACTTACTCATTTTTGTTGCCTATTAAAGGGACCATCTACTTGCACGACTCTCTGTTTCCTGAGATCACATTAACCCCAACCACGTGCAAGGATAACAAATAATTCAAAATATGATTGCCTTCCCTCTAACACTAGAAATGTGAAAAGAGACTATTCTGGATTTACCGTGGACCTTTGGCTTTACTTCAGTTAACATCATGAGTCGTTTTGTGACGCCAACATCTTCCAAATTAAACAACATGCAAATTTTTTTCCCTGCCGCTCCCGAAATCACTTTGTAATTCATTTAACAGTGTGTAGCGTGGAATCATCATCTCGCTCCACGTGAGCATCGCATGGGAACTGCCTTTGCACCACAGGGTGCCCTTCCTTCTGTAAAATAGCTTCATATTCTGTGGCTGTTATGCAATCTTGCAGTGTAATCAGCAGACCTAATGGCCCCCAGTAGATGTCTGCCTCTTCTATTACATTTCCGCTGCCGTGTTTAACAGTCGGCAACAGACATTGCGGGTTGAAAGCATCATTTAGTTTTTTGCGGGGCCCGAAGAGGATGAAAGATGACTCATAAGATGATAGTGGTTGACAAATTGCGTTGGCGCTGGATATGCATCTTTATTTTATAGGCTTTCAATACATGATTTTTTTTTTTTGCAAAACTGCGCCAGATTCATGTCTTACACTACGTTCACACTGTAGGGTAGGATGTCCAATTCAGATTTTTTTGTCAAATACAATCTTTTTATGTAGTCGTTCACATTACAAAAAAAAAAATGCAATGTCTAAGGTGAAGAGAATTTGACCCGCATGCAGACATGACATCATTACGTCACACGTACTGCAGTGTTTATGAAGTAAAAATGGCTCTAATTTTATCAGGTCTCAGTCCTGGTGCATTTGTGTAAATTTCAAAGATTTTGTGCAAGCAAAGCTATTTTCAGATCTCTCCAGAGGTGTTCAATCAGATTGAAGTCTGGCTGCGCCACTGAAGAACATTTAGAGAGTTGTCTCCAAGTCCTTTGATATTTTGGCTGTGTGCTTTGATATTTTGGCTGTGTTCTGTTCATCAAGCAAGAATGGTAAAGAATTCCACTTTCAAAGCTTCAAAAATTAGTTTCCTCAGTTCCCAAACGTTTATTGAGTGTTGTTAAAAGAAAATGTGATACAACACAGTGGTGAACATGCCCTTTCCCAACTACTTTGGCACGTGTTGCAGCTATGAAATTCTAAGTTGTTTATTATTTGCAAAAAAAAAACAAAGTTTATGAGTTTGAACACTAAATATCTTGTCTTTGTAGTGCAGGGGTAGGGAACCTATGGCTCTAGAGCCAGATGTAGATCTTTTGATGACTGCCCCTGGCTCTCAAATAAATCTTAGCTGACATTGCTTAACACGGTAAGTAATGAATAATTCCGCTGGTAATCACAGTGTCAAAAATAACATTCAAAATATAAAACATTCTCATGCATTTTAATCCATCCATCCGGTTTCTACCGCATCTGTTCAAGAAGTCGCATTAATGGTAAGAAGTATTTTATTTATTGTTGGTTATCTTCAGAATAACAGTGTTATTAAAAAGAATAAGAGACTTATAATACTCTAAAAATGTTGGTCTTACTTAAAAATGCACGCATTTAATTGTATTCAATGTTAAAAAAAATATATGGCTCTCATGGAAATACTTTTTAAAATATTTGGCTTTTATGGCTCTCTCAGCCATAAAGGTACCCGACCCCTGTTGTAGTGCATTCAATTGAATATGGGTTGAAAAGGATTTGCAATTCAATGTATTCCGTTTATATTTACATCTAACACAATTTCCCAACTCATATGGAAACGGGGTTTGTACTTGTATCCGTCAGTAAACTCGCCATGAAAGCGCTAAAACATACCGGTGTAGTGAGTTTTGATTATTCACCCAAGGAACTTTTGCTGTTAGAGTTCCGGTCGGATGTTTTTTAATGGCACAGATTTCCGGCCTTGTTATTTCACTAGTGAGCCACGGATAAGGAGATGCTGCTCCGTCATTGATGAAAGTAAAGTCTGAATGTCATTAAAAAAAGTTAGCTCCATCTTAAGACACTTCGTCCACTCCCGTCCTTGCAAGCTACACCGCTACAACAAAGATGACGAAGAAAAGACGCTACCGAAGGTGAGTCACTTAATTAAGACCGCCCACAAAACGGCGCAGCCGAAAGTGACTTTCAGTAAGCGGCTTGCAGATGATCTGTGAAACATAATCTATGCAACATTTTGACCAAAGAACCACCATTACATGTCATGTAGACCACAAGGAATTGTTTTCAATTTAGAAAAAAAATAATAACAAGACTCCTTTAATGCGCCTTATAAACCTGTGCGCCTTTTGTATCAAAATAAACCTGACTAGACCCGCTCATCGGCAGTGCGCCTCATAATCCGGTGCCCCCTATGGTCCGGAAAATAGGCTAAGTTATGCTCTTTACTTTGTGCGACGACACAAATAATTCCCCAGCAATTCACACCATTAAAGTGTACATGTCCACAATTAGATGTACCACAATAATTCTAGGCTGACATTTCTATGTGAGGGCATTTAGGTATGGTGGCCCTGTTAGCCTCAGTTGACTTGTCTGTGTGCACTGCTCCCTCACACACACACACACACACACACACACACACACACACACACACACACACACACACACACACACACACACACACACACACACACACTGCAGACACACATCATTAAAAGCCCATCCTACTGCACAATACTGTCTCTGTCGCTTCCCCCTCGGGTCATTGTGAATCATCCAGGAAGGAGAGAAAGCGAGTGAGAAAAGGGGGAACTCACATAAGTACTCTGTAAAAATGTTACATACTTCTGTATCACCAGCAATGATCGACCCATCTTTCTCACAAAACCTTAAATCAGACCCCTATCTCAGTCAATTCCATATAAACAGTTGTGATGATTTGCGTTTTAAAAGTTATTAGTCTTCTGTGTTTTCTTTCAGTTAGCAACAACTACGTGCATGGCCTGTGTGATATCGCCACCCCCCACCCAATTATCCCCAAACGTGTCACAATTGTTTGTGTTTCGTATCTGCTGCAACATTGGTCTCCTTAGGCGTATCCTCGCTCATCCATGCAGACTGGACACTGGCCGAGAGTTGATGGGCGACCGAGGGTGGAGTCGGCTCTCATGGTTGCTTTGTTGGGTCTGCTCCACCCCAGCAGACGATGGCATGGAACACCGCAGATTTGTTGTTGTTGTTTTACTTTTGTAGTTGTATGTAGACATATCTGGTTGCATCAGCTCTGCTCTTTTAATGTATTTAATGTCCTTTGTGTTTTTTGATGTTTCCCTCTTACATACATGCTTATGTGTGCTAAGGCTATGAGGTTTTTTTCCCCTTGGCCTCAGTCTGGACCCCCTGTCCAGGGACCCAGGCTAAGACTGATTTTTTTTTTCTCAACCAATTCCAACCCCCCCTTCAACCTACCTGCGCCGTCTTCTTCTTCTGGGTTGTCTTTATGTTGCTCAACCCTAACAACAGAGCATTGTTGCCACCAAGTGGATCAATGGATGAATGAATGAATGGGTTGTACTTGTATAGCGCTTTTCTACCTTCAAGGTACTCAAAGCGCTTTGACACTACTTCCACATTTCCATACACACACAGATGGAGGGAGCTGCCATGCAAGTGGCTAACCAGCACCCATCAGGAGCAATGGTGAAGTGTCTTACTCAGGACACAACGGCCGTGATGAGGTTGGTACTAGGTGGGGATTGAACCAAGGACCCTCGGGTTGCGCACGGCCCATCCTCCACTGCGCCACGCCGTCCCGGAAAGCACTTGTTGAAATGTTACATCCCCTCCATGGCCTCACAGAATACCACTGCAAACCAGGTAGTCTTGACAGGTGTGCCTGGTAGGCCACACCCATACGAAGAGCTAATAGGCAACACGTCACAGTGGTCAGGTGACCCTTCTGAAGAAGACTGAAGATGACAGTCGAAACACTTCAGGTAAGAATCCATCTAATATACCGAAAATATTGTCTTGTTTAAACAACCCTTTGCCCAGTTATTACATCTCTCCCTCCTTAAGCAGGTTCTGCACATTTATCATTCCCTTAAACATTTTAAGGATCCATCCATCTGTAACGCAGGTTTCAAATAGACTTAGACCATACTTGCCAACCTCGTGGATTTTCCGGGAGAATCCCGAAATTCAGCGCGTCTCCCGAAAACCTCCCGGGACAAATTTTCTTCGAAAATCTCCCGAAATTCAGGCGGAGCTGGAGGCCACGCCCTCTTCAGCTCCATGCCGACCTGAGTGAGGACAGCCTGTTTTCATGTCCGCTTTCCCACAATATAGACAGCGTGTCTGGCCAATATAATGAATTACTTTTTAAAAGTATTTTTTATAACACTGGTAGTTTATAAGTTTTCTCTTTTTCTCTATCCTCTTGTTGTATGGCAGAGTAGCTCATGCATGTACAAATACTTCTGCTGTTGTCCTTTATAATAAAAAAAAAAAGGCTCTAGGTCGAACTTAAATCTGTCAGTAAGCTCCATATGGAAGCGCTAAAACTACAACATGGATGACAGGGAGAAGATGCTGTCGAAGTGGAGGCACGTACAAACCCCGTTTCCATATGAGTTGGGAAATTGTGTTAAATGTAAATATGAACGGAATACAATGATTTGCAAATTTATTTTCAACCCATATTCAATTGAATGCCCTACGAAAAGAGAAGATATTTGATGTTCAAACTCATAAACTTATTTTTTTTTTTGCAAATAATAATTAAGTTAGAATTTTATGGCTGCAACATGTGCCAAAGTAGTTGGGAAAGGGCATGTTCACCACTGTGTTACACCACCTTTTCTTTTAACAACACTCAATAAACGTTTGGGAACTGAGGAAACTAATTGTTGAAGCTTTGAAAGTAGAATTCTTTCCCATTCTTGTTTTATGTAGAGCTTCAGTCGTTCAACAGTCCGGGGTCTTGTTGTCATATTTTACGCTTCATAATGCGCCACACATTTTAGATGGGAGACAGGTCTGGACTGCAGGTGGGCCAGGAAAGTACCCAAACTCTTTTACTACGAAACCACGCTTTTGTAACACGTGGCTTGGCATTGTCTTGCTGAAATAAGCAGGGGCGTCCATGATAACGTTGCTTGGATGACAACATATGTTGCTCCAAAACCTGTATGGACCATTCAGCATTAATGGTGCCTTCACAGATGTGTAAGTTACCTATGCCTTGGGCACTAATACACCCCCATACCATCACAGATGCTGGCTTTTGAACTTTGCGTCTATAACAATCCGGACTGTTATTTTCCTCTTTGTTCCGAAGGACACCACGTCCACAGTTTCCAAATATAATTTGAATTGTGGACTCGTCAGACCACAGAACACTTTTCCACTTTGCATCAGTCCATCTTAGATGAGCTCGGGCCCAGCGAAGGCAGCGGTGTTCCTTGGTGTTGTTGATAAATGGCTTTTGCTTTGCATAGCAGAGTTTTAACTTGCTCTTACAGATGTAGCGACCAACTGTAGTTACTGACAGTGGTTTTATGAGGTGTTCCTGAGCCCATGTGGTGATATCCTTTACACACTGATGTTGTTTTTTTTTTTATGCAGTACCGCCTGAGGGATCAAAGGTCCGTAATATCATCGCTTACGTGCAGTGATTTCTCCAGATTCTCGGAACCTTTTGATGATTTTACGGAGCGTAGATGGTAAAATCCCTAAATTCCTTGCAATAGCTCGTTGAGAAATGTTGTTCTAAAACTGTTCGACATTTTGCTTACAAATCGGTGATCTTCGCCCCATCCTTGTTTTTTGTGAATTACTTAGCATTTCATGGAAGCTGCTTTTATAGCCAATTCTGGCACTCACCTGTTCCCAATTAGCCTGCACACCTGTGGATGTTCCAAATAAGTGTTTGATACGCATTCCTCAACTTTATCAGTATTTATTGCACCTTTCCCAACTTCTTTGTCTCGTGTTGCTGGCATCAAATTCTAAAGTTAATGATTATTTGCAACAACAAAAAATGTTTATCAATTTGAACATCAAATATGTTGTCTTTGTAGCATATAATTTGCAAATCATTGTATTCGGTTTATATTTACATCTAACACAATTTCCCAACTCATATGGAAACAGGGTTTGTAAATAAGACCACCCGCAAAAAAGCACATTCTGACGAGACGGTCAGAAAGCAGCTTAAAGATGGTCTGTAAATCATAATCTATGCAAATGTTTGACCAAAAGAACCACTAATACATTTAGACCACAAGGAAGAGTTTTTAAAATGTGGGAAAAAACATTACCCCTTTAAATGAAAAATGACCATAAAACTGTAATTATTTCAAAGCACTGTCATAAACTCACAGAGCTCTAAAACTAGTACAGTGATGGTTAGATAGCTAAGAAAGAATATTGTTTCTATTTTTTTTTTTTAAATAAAACTCGGCTCAAAGTTTTTAGTATGTGTATGATTACTTTAAGAGCACATTTAACAAGAACGTGATAGTACTGTAATGATTACGGTGATAATTTTGTTCACTATAACTGTCATATAAAATGTTCGTATCGTTACAACCCTAGTTCTTAGTAAGGCTTACTAAAATTACTTTTCAAATGTTTAAAAAAGGCCACGTGGTTTACAAAAAAAATTGTCTAAATGGGTTTATGTCATAGCACTTCCTTTTATTTATACAGCAGGCTAACAAGGATGCCAAATGTGAATTAAAAGTCATGACAATTTCCATTTGCTGCATGAATCACTGAGCACATTTTGACAATTTGACTTGCAGCATATTTAATTTCACTACCTTTTTATTCACTCGTGCCCAGAACTCAATTAAGTCGTCAGCACACCAGGGTGGCTGTATGAATAAATGTCGGAATTAAGTGAACCGATACGTTGTCTCGCTCAATTTTTTATTTTTTTGTACAGTCACAGAAAAAAATAATAAAGTCAAAATGAAGAGGCCTGGAGAAAGGCGAGCATAGACAACCAATTATGCACACAGCCAATTAATGGATTCCTGTTTTTGTTTGAGACTAATAATGGTGTGGAATGGAACAGAATAATTACAAATTCACACACAAACAGCTCCATGTATCTTGTCATCAACAATTAAAAACACAGCACAGCGCTGTTGTCTTATCACATAATTCACATTGCTAACTCCTGAATTGGCAACAAACTCTGCTTGCTGATGAAGAGAATGCACTTGAAAAGCCTTTTGCATTGTGGCATGAAAGTCCAAAATGAAAATGGTGTAAATATTTTGAGTGTGATTAATTATAGCAGCCTGGTGACTGTGAATGTTGTTTAAAGAATGTATTTAAATTGGCTAGAAATATACGTCGATGAATGAAATACATGGATTGAGCCAGTATAGAAAATCAGACATGTCCAATTACTGCTGCTTTGGCCTGTCAAATTAGCACCAGTGGAAACGACAATAGCCATACTTGGGACACGTTGACCAAACCTGAGTATTATTATGTATGGAATGTCATTAGAATGTGCACAACGTATCAAGTGTGGCGGCCAGTGAGAGTGAAAACCATCACTTTTTATTATAAGCATCTGGACAAACTGAGACGTCTTGCAGAATATCTTCCCCTCTGACACCTGGCTGAAGCCTCTCATATTTGACGTACAACAGCATGATGGCCAGTCAGCAAGCAGGACACATGATCAATAAATTGATACTTCACACTCATGGTTCCTCACTCATAGGGAGTGGAAATCACCTGTCAGAATAACGGACATGGAATCGATAATGATGTTCATCATGAAAAGTAAAAAACAAAAATCAAATAATGATAACTTAAAATACATACTTTCATTCATCTACTGAACTGTGGTATAAATGCATTTTCTGTAAAATTCAAATAATTTTTTTCCAAATGAAAATGATTATACTAGGAGGTGTCCCTTTACTTTCGATACAATAGTGGTTTAGGGGCATTTAAAGGGGAACATTATCACAATTTCAAAACGGTTAAAAACAATAAAAATCACTTCCCAGTGGCTTGTTGTATTTTTTGAATTTCTTTTCAAAATTTTACCGGTCCCGTAATATCCCTAAATAAAGCTTTAAAGTGCCTTATTTTCGCTATCTTCGAAACCACTATCCATTTCCCTGTGACGTCATACAGGGCTGCCAATATAAACAACATGGGGGTTACCACAGCAAGATATAGCGACATTAGCTCGGATTCAGACTCGGATTTCAGCGGCTTAAGCGATTCAACAGATTACGCATGTATTGAAACAGATGGTCTGAGTATGGAGGCAGATAGCGAAAACGAAATTGAAGAAGAAATTGAAGCCTTTGAGCGAATAGCTATTGACGCTATTTGGCCATAGCGTGGGTGTACCTAATGAAGTGGCCCATAGCATGGCTGCCTTATTAGCATTGCCGGTAAAATGTGCGGACCAAACGATCAGGACTTTCACATCTTGTGACACTGGAGCAACTTAAATCCGTCGATTGGTGTTTGTTTCGCATTAAATGTGGGTATCTAGTTTCAAATGTACATACAGCTAGCGTAAATAACTTGTTAGCATCGATTAGCGTAGCATGTTAGCATCGATTAGCTGGGAGTCATGCCGTGACCAAATATGTCTGATTAGCACATAAGTCAACAACATCAACAAAACACACCTTTGTGATTTTGTTGACGTAATCGTTGCAAATGCATCTGCAGGTTATTCATGCATCTCTGTGCCATGTCTGTCTTAGCATCGCCGGTCAAATGTGAAGACACTTTGGTACATTCAATGGGGGTCTGGCGGCAGATTTCTTGCCAGTGGTGCAACTTGAATCCCTCCCTGTTTGTGTTGTTACACCCTCCGACAACACACTGACGAGGCATGATGTCTCCAAGGTTCTAAAAAATAGTCGAAAAAACGGAAATTAACAGAGGTGAGACCCGGTGTTTGTAATGTGAAAATGAATATGGGGGGTGTGTTACCTCGGTGACGTCACGTTCTAAAGTCATCGCTAAAAGACCGATAAACAGAAAGGCGTTTAATCTGCCAAAATTCACCCATTTAGAGTTCGGAAATCAGTCAAAAAAATATATGGTCTTTTTTCTGCACCATCAAGGTATATATTGACGCTTGCATAGGTTTGGTGATAATGTTCCCCTTTAATACACAGTACGTTGAATGATGCGGATACGTTTGTTCCTGGATAATTTCAAATATGCTTGTGCCTTGGAGATTTTGTATATGTAAGTAATAAGCAACTATTATTATTTCCAGTTGTGTATATTGTTGTCCCGATACCAATATTTTAGTACCCGTACAGGTACCAAAATGTGTTGATACTTTTCAATACTTTTCAGTGCTTTTCTAGATAAGGGGAACCTTAAAAAATTGCATTATTGGCTTTATTTTAACCAAAAACCTTAGGGTATATTAAACATATGTTTCTTATTGCAATCAAAGAACAATTTTGAATAAAATAATGAACATCCTAAACAACGTGTCTTTTAGGAGTAAGTAAACAAACAAAGGCTCCTAATTGGACTGCGGACATATGCAGTAAGATACTGTGTCATTTCTCATTCTATTTTGTCCCAATTATGAGGGACTGTCAGGCTTGGACTTGGTCTTGGGTTGTTTTCCCAAGGTGCGAAGCGAACGGAGTGGAAATGGCGTGAAGGTAGGTACATATTTAATTTATATACTCAAACTAAAAACAGGAACAAACAAAAAGCGCTCACAATGGAGGTACAAAACTTGGGCTATGAAACAAAAGACTAGCACAAAGGCTATAAACTATAAACACGAAACAAAACACTTGTGCTATGGCATGAATGACAAAAACTTACGTGGACAAAATAAACAGCATAGCAAGGCATGAAGCAGATAATCGAGGTCGTGAAGAAGGTGATGTTGCCAGACTGACTACCTGGTAACTGTGGCTTAAATAATGAACTTCATAAGTGAAAACAGGTGTGGGACAAGACAGGTGAACTGATTGGTTGTCAAGGTAACAAAACAGGGAGTGAAAAAAAAGGAATTTAGAGTCCAAAGGTCAAAAGCACCTGGTATTCCAAGGCAGTCTCCCATCCAAGTACTAACCTGGCCAGACACTGCTTAGCTTTGAGAACAAATGAGATTGGGGATTCTCAGGATAGTATGGCCATACAAAACTCATGATCAGACATGACAGATGAAAACTAAATTAGTTGGCATGGTAACAAGACAAACAAGGAAATGCAAACCAGAACTAAATGTCGAAAAAACTAAACATAGCATGACCAAAACAAAACGTGAACCATAGGCGTGACAGGGACAAGCTGTAAAAATGGATTATTAATCCACTTGTTCATTTACTGTTAATATGTACTTATTTTCTCTTTTAACATGTTTTACCTACACTTATGTTAAAATGTAATAATCACTTATTTTTCTGTTGTCTGATACTTTACATTAGTTTTGGATAATACCACAAATGTAGGTATCATCTGATACTACGTAGTTAGAGGATCATACATTGGTCATATTCAAAGTCCTCATGTCTCCAGGGACGTATTTCCTGAGTATGTAAACATGATGTGAATTTTTAAAAAAGCAAAAAAGAGATGTGACGATAAAAATATCGATGTAACCATAATAGTATCGACGAGATAGGCTATTGTACTTGGTATCGTTACAGTGGATGTCAGGTGTAGATCCACCCATGGCGTTTGTTCACATTGAGGGTGCTAGCTTTCTGTTAGCGGTTAGCTATCCTATCCTCCTACGATGTGTAGTGAAGCATGTTTAGCTATTCCTCGTCCAGCAGGGATGATACATGTAAGAAACTTACTTTATTTGTCGCCATGGAGGCGAGGATTAGTCATTTAAAGGTACCTAAAACACTGCCGACTGTGAATGGACGTTCGTCGCTAGCTAGCGAGCCATGTCTTAAAGCCTTTCTTCTTGAGGGCGCTTCAGTGTTATAATTTCACCTTTATCGTTAGTTTTTAGACCAAAATGCGTCCTTTTTCACTTCTCTGTCTACACACATTGTCTGCTTGTGAGTACTCCGTGATTGTGCAGTGTCGAACGTACTCGTCTGCTCGCAAAACCAGCAAGTGGCGTAACTTCCTGTTCATGAGAAAGGACGCCAAAGAAAAAGGCTCCGTTTCTGCTACCGGAGTTTTTGTTGAGTTTGAAGATTTTGACCACTGACTTGCGATCACAGCCAAAGGAGAGTCACCTGGCATCTTCGACCTGATTTTGGTCAGTGTAGAGGCACTGATATGCTGAGATAAGGCAAGTTGGAAGAGCCGTTAGCCGCAAGCCATCGACACCTTATCAATCAATCAATGTTTATTTATATAGCCCTAAATCACAAATGTCTCAAAGGACTGCACAAACCATTACGACTACGACATCCTCGGAAGAACCCACATAAGGGCAAGGAAAACTCACACCCAGTGGGCAGGGAGAAGTCACACCCAGTGGGACGCCAGTGACAATGCTGACTATGAGAAACCTTGGAGAGGACCTCAAATGTGGGCAACCCCCCCCCTCTAGGGGACCGAAAGCAATGGATGTCGAGCGGGTCTAGCATGATACTGTGAAAGTTCAATCCATAGTGGCTCCAACACAGCCGCGAGAGTTCAGTTCAAGGCGGATCCAAGACAGCAGCGAGAGTCCCGTCCACAGGAAACCATCCCAAGCGGAGTCGGATCAGCATCGTAGAGATGTCCCCAACCAATACACAGGCGAGCGGTCCATCCTGGGTCCCGAAGAGCGGTCCATCCTGGGTCTCGACTCTGGACAGCCAGTACTTCATCCATGGTCATCGGACCGGACCCCCTCCACAAGGGAGGGGGGGACATAGGAGAAAAAAAAAAGAAGCGGCAGATAAACTAGTCTAAAAAGGAGGTCTATTTAAAAGCTAGAGTATACAAAAGAGTTTTAAGGTGAGACTTAAATGCTTCTACTGAGGTAGCATCTCGAACTGTTACCGGGAGGGCATTCCAGAGTACTGGAGCCCGAACGGAAAACACTCTATAGCCCGCAGACTTTTTTTGGGCTTTAGGGATCACTAATAAGTCGGAGTCTTTTGAACCCAGATTTCTTTCCGGGACATATGGTACAATACCATCGGCAGGATAGGCTGGAGCTAGACCGTGTAGTATTTTATACGTAAGTAGTAAAACCTTAGTCACATTTTAAGTGCACAGGAAGCCAGTGCAGGTGAGCCAGTATAGTGATCAAATGTGATCAAACTTTCTTGTTCTTGTCAAAAGTCTAGCAGCCGCATTTTGTACCAACTGTAATCATTTAATGCTAGACATGGGGAGACCCGAAAATAATATGTTACAGTAATCGAGACGAGACGTAACAAACGCATGGATAATGGTCCGGTGGCCATGTACTGCTTGCCTGTGTATCGGCTGGGGACATCTCTGCGCTACTGATCCGCCTCCGCTTGGGATGGTTTCCTGCTGGCTCCACTGTGAACGGGACTCTCGCTGCTGTGTTGGATCCGCTTTGGACTGGACTCTCGCGACTGTGTGGGATCCATTGTGGATTGAACTTTCACAGTATCATGTTAGACCCGCTCGACATCCATTGCTTTCCTCCTCTCCAAGGTTCTCATAGTCATCATTGTCACCGACGTCCCACTGGGTCATTATTGTCACCGATGTCCCACTGGGTGTGAGTTTTCCTTGCCCTTATGTGGGCCTACCGAGGATGTCGTGGTGGTTTGTGCAGCCCTTTGAGACACTAGTGATTTAGGGCTATATAAGTAAACATTGATTGATTGATTGATAGTGGACAAAATGGAGCGAATTTTAGCGATATTACGGAGATGGAAGAAGGCCGTTTTAGTAATGCTTTTAATGTGTGACTCAAAGGAGAGAGTTGGGTCGAAGATAATACCTAGATTTTTTACCGAGTCACCTTGTTTTATTATTTGGTTGTCAAATGTTAAAGTTGTATTATTAGATAGAGGTCGGTGTCTAGCAGGACCGATAATCAGCATTTCCGTTTTTTTGGCGTTAAGTTGCAAAAAATTGTTTAATTTCATTAAGATACGCCTCCAGCTGACTACAGTCTGGCGTGTTGGTCAGCTTTAGGGGCATGTAGAGTTGTTGTTGTTACTGCAATTCAAAGCGGTTGCCTAGCAACCAAAAGTTACAGCGAGTTTACAGCTGTTTTAAAGTGCTTCCAACGTTGCAGAGTGATACAAGTGACAGACTGACACCTCAAACTGATCTGTGAACGGTGCAAGGTACGAATTTGTTGAAATAAACAAGTTAAAAGTGCCGCAAGTCGCTAAAGTAACTGCCGTTAAGACACTAAAGGCACTGACGTCATCGACCTACCACGATGCCAAAAGCTAAAGAAAAGACTGAAATCCCAAAACGTTCGGTGTCAGCCAACACAGGATACAACTGGGAACAAGATTTGAGACTGGACACAGGACATAATTGGAATCAAGAAGGGATACTACAAAAAATATTCCATGAATTGAAAGAAGAAATGAAAGAAATAAAAAAAGGTCTGTTAAAAGCAATAACAGAACACAATCAAGATGTGAAAAGTCTGCAGGAAAATATAGAAAGTTTGCAAACTCAGCTCATCGCCAGAAAAAATGAAGTCTCTGATATGTGCCAACAAATGAAGATCTTTCAAGAAGAAATGCGCCCACAAATGAAGACCCTTCAAGAAGACAACTACATGCTGTGGAATATCATAGATGAATTAGAGCAGGATAAATGAACGAATGACATCATCGTGACAGGGCACCGAATTAAACCAAGATCATATGCGAAAGGTGTGAATAATGAAGGTGAACCAGATGAAATGGATCTTGTTTCAGCAGAACAGCAAGTGGTCAACTTCCTGCAATCAAAGGAAATTGAAATCGACATTAATACCATCGAAACATGCATCCCACTGAACAGAAGAAACAACAACGCCACTCCAGTCGAGCTCGTGAAACTCATAAACAGAAAATCTAAAATGGCATTGCTGAGACAGGGAAAGAAGCTGAAGGGAACAAATGCGTACATGATTGAAAATGTCACAAAACGTAATGCTGGAATCGCCAAGAATGCACACGACCTGAGAAAGCTGGGAAAAATCCAGGGAACTTGAGTTTGAGTTTGAGTTTGAGTTTATTTCGGACATGCAAGCATACAACATGATACATCACAATTTCCAGTTTCTCTTTTCAACATGTTTGAAAAGGAGTAGGAAGAAGCAGAGCTTATTTAATCCTACCCCTTTTCTTTACATAACAGTTGCTAAAACTTTTGTTCACTTCCTGTTCTCAATGTATTCACAATATATACTCCATAAGTAATAAGTAATCACAATAAAAATAAATAAATAATTGGTGAAGTAAGTTTTATTCCATACGATGAGATAAGTAAGATTATTTTGAGAATGAATGGGTGAGTAAAATCAGACTGTTTATCATGGTTCTTTTTTGTACTTTGTAAACACTTCCAGTTTGAAGAGTTTCTTGTAGTGGATCATACGAATTGAAAAATATATTTGGCGCCACAACTGAAAAATTGACATCAAACCTGACGGAGGTCCAGAAGCAAGAGTACTTGTCAATGACATCAAGGACCTAGAAAAATTTTAAAGTTTACACAGCTTCCACAACAACGATGATAATAGACTCTGACAGAAAAAAAGCACCTAATTTCAACATCAACACGGCTATGCTCCAAGGGACAACTAAAAAAGAAGACCAAAATTCAGGAATGCATCCACCTACACTTATAGAGATTATTGAAGCAACGTCAACAACAACTTTCTCCGATGTTGCCACCGAAAGACGGGTTTTGTGACATTTCTTTTTTGTCTCATTTTGTCCACCAAACGTGATATGCTGTGCGTGAATGCACAAACGTGAACTTTGTTGATGTTATTGACTTGTGTGGTGTGCTAATTATATGTTAATCGATGCTAACATGCTATTTAGGCTAGCTTTATGTACATATTGCGTCATAATGCCTCATTTGGAGGTATATTTGAGCTCATCTCATTATTTGTACTTATGTCCTCTGTGTCTTTAATTTGTATTTGCATGTCTCATGACACATTATCTGTATGTAATATTGTCAGCATTTCTGATAGTTGTTTGTGTGCCATTATAGAGCACAGCATACGTTACACAGTTTACAAAGATTGTAATAAATCCATTAGAAGAAGACAGCCTGCCGTTTCCTTTACCTAGGACACACACATCTATACCTTTGGCCATTCTCAAGGAATTTCCAGGAGTTACCTCACCCTCTGAGAAGCCCCCGTTTTACTAATGATTTCCAGTGTTGTAAAAATGGCAGGAATAAATATCAAGCTTCAACATTTCTGTCAACGAAACTTTGCGTCAACCTGCGACACATAGTCATTTTGATAGTAGGCCAATATAGCTAATATAGACACTTACTGTACATCAAGTGTTGCCTTCATTAAAAGACTTATGTAAGGATTACATTTTTTTGTGGCTCCAAACATATTTTTTAATTCGTATTTTTGTTCCAAAATGGCTATTTCAACTTTTGGGTTGCCGACCCCTGAGGGACAAAAGCAGTGGGGAGAAACCACACGCCTGGGTGGCGCCAGTGCTGATTGTCCAGGTGCTGGATGGAAAGCTCCATAGCCTTACCTGCTGCCTGCCCTCAGTCAGGAAGTTGGTGATCCACAGGTGGCAGCTGGCAATGCGAGTCAGGCAGAATATCTAAGATCCATCCATTTTCTACCGTTTGTCCCTTTCGGGGTCGCGGGCTGTCGCTGGAGCCTATCTCGGCTGGATTCGGGATGATCATGTTAAATGCAGAGCTGAATTCCGCCAACGGGATCCTGCAACGTAGGTTCCTTAGGAGTCAAGGTTATGCAGGATGTGGTTGACTCCCATTGACTGCATCCTCCACCGACCTGTTTGCCTAATGGGCAAACTGCAGGGGCTCCAGCAGGGCCCTGTGATGTCCTTCAGGTGGCACAGCACCAGTCTCTCAAAGGATGTCATGACCACAGACCTCAAAGTCATTGAGTACTTTGATGGCAGGTTTCTTTGGGATATGGAAAAAAGCAACAACTACAAGAGAGTGCAATAACGTGGCAACCATCCACGGTGCCATCTTCATCAAAAACATCTGTCTAATCCAACTGTGTCAAATGTACGGCCCGGGGGACATATCAGACCCGCGAAAAAGTTTGATCAGGCCCGCAGAATGAGTTTGGTAAGTATAAAAATGAGCTACAATTTTTTGGATGAAAAAAAACTGCTGTTCTAAATGTGTCCACTGGATGTCGCAATAGCAAATCCGGTGTAACCCACATTGCACTGTTAAAAGATGACGTGTCACCTGACTTTAAGCGCCCTCTGGATTGGCTGCCGCTACTCCAATTAGCATTGTGCAATTAATCAGCGGGCTTCACGGTGGCAGAGGGGTTAGTGCGTCTGCCTCACAATACGAAGGTCCTGCAGTCCTGGGTTCAAATCCAGGCTCGGGTTCTTTCTGTGTGGAGTTTGCATGTTCTCCCCGTGAATGCGTGGGTTCCCTCCGGGTACTCCGGCTTCCTCCCACCTCCAAAGACATGCACCTGGGGATAGGTTGATTGGCAACACTAAATTGGCCCTAGTGTGTGAATGTGAGTGTGAATGTTTTCTGTCTATCTGTGTTGGCCCTGCGATGAGGTGGCGACTTGTCCAGGATGTACCCCGCCTTCCACCCGATTATAGCTGAGAGAGGCGCCAGCATCCCCCGCGACCCCAAAAGGGAATAAGCGGTAGAAAATGGATGGATGGATGGGCAATTAATCAGCTGCTCCTCTTGTGGCTGGTGGCAGACTAATGCTGTAACGATGCATGATATATATTTTTTTAATTTGTAAAACATCCACTCAACAGATAAAATAACAAAACTGTAAAATGCAAGGACTTAAGTCAACGTGACTTCATCTTTAGAATTCCGTGCAGCGCTCTCAATTTGTTGACAGCACGATGAGCACTCTGAACTCCATTGTAAAAATGTCTGTTTGTACATTTGTTGTTTGTTCTCATTTAAATGTATGCTTTAATCTACCATGTTCACATTGGTTAAGTTTGAAGTTATGTTACCGTTCTATCTGTGTGATTTTAACTGTTTTGCAGCTTTATTTACAACTTATCGAACATATTTAATAGTTCAATTTAACTTGCAAATCACCCGATCTCTGTCTCACCACTTCGCCCTCAGCTAGCTAGCTGCTAAGCTAACGAGGCTAGCGGAGAAAGGCAGCGCCGGTCTGAAGGAAGCTTCTCACCCGCCACCGTGACCACCACTTCCCGAAGACAGCTGGCACCCCACTCGGCGACGGAAAGTTTCTGTGAGTATGGCTTCCTGCGCTTCGTGCACTTTACTCATGGATAGGTTGGCTTTGCTAGAGAGCCGTGTCCGCCAGTTAGAGCAGTGTAATTTCGTAACTTTAGATGTTGCGGACACATCTGCTAGCGTTAGCTGTAGCGAGCTAACTAGCCCAGCTTGTAGCAGCCCTAACCGGCCTACAAGCTACGGTGTACCGGTTGAGACGCATAATAGATTTAGCCCTTTAGCTAGTCCTACACCCCAGTCTACCGGGCACCACACTTTAGTCATAGGGGACTCCATCACCCGAAACATAAAGCTTAGCAAACCAGCCACAATTAAGTGTATTCCCGGGGGCAGAGCACCTGACATTAAAGCTAATCTTAGGGAGCTAACTCGCAACAGGTCTAGTAAACACGTACGGCAGGCTAACCGCACCACTAGTTATGCGAATATAGTAATACACGTTGGCTCCAATGACGTTAGGATGAGACAATCAGAGATTACAAAGAGAAACATAGCCAGGGCTTGTAATCTCGCCAGAAAGATGTCCAGGCATCGAGTAATTGTCTCTGGCCCCCTGCCTGGGAGAGGCAATGATGAGAGATATAGCAGATTAGTCTCTCTTAACAAGTGGCTGGATAGCTTCTGCAGACAACAGGGATTTACGTTTATTGATAATTGGCCCTCTTTCTGGGGCAAACCTGGCTTGCTGAGGAGAGACGGCCTTCACCCTAACCAGGAAGGCGCTATCCTCTTGTCTCGGAACATAGACTTCGCATTGAGCCACATTTGACTAACTGCACTAGAGCAAGCCCGGTCACAGGCAATTACAGAGCCTGCTAGCCTGGGTATGGAGTCAGTTAAGTTAGAACTAGCCAGCGCCAGGCTGGATGATCCCTGTACACATAGCAATTTTCGTAGAATAATACACAACTCACAAAATGTTTTTTCTACTGTGTCTATGACTACGTCAGAGTTAGACATGCGTTCTACTGAGGTGGCAAATTATGATGCGTTCAGTTTATCGCAGCGCCAAGTAGACAATCTGAAAATTCCCGTCATATCAATTCCTAGATATGGTCGTAATTATTTTAAGTACACTGCGCATAATAAACGCAACATTATTAATATTGCTACTACGGATAATTTTATCAACAACTCCTTAAAACAGCCCACTACCTATAATATGGGCTTTCTAAACATCAGATCTTTGTCTCCCAAAACGTTATTAGTCAATGAGGTCATTAGAGACAACAACCTTAACGTCATCGGTCTTAGCGAAACCTGGCTTAAACCAGACGACTTTTTTGCGATAAATGAGGCATCCCCTCCTAACTATACGAATGCGCATATTGCCCGTCACTTCAAAAGGGGAGGGGGTGTCGCACTAATATACAACGAAAACTTTAACTTTAGTCCTAACTTAAATAATAAATATAAATCGTTTGAGGTGCTTTCTATGAAGTCTGCCACACCTCTGCCTCTGTGCCTGGCCGTTATCTACCGCCCCCCAGGGCCCTATTCGGACTTTATTAGTGAATTCTCAGAGTTTGTTGCTGATCTAGTGACGCACGCCGATAATATAATTATAATGGGGGACTTTAATATCCATATGAATACCCCATTGGACCCACCGTGCGTGGCGCTCCAGACTATAATTGATAGCTGTGGTCTTACACAAATAATAAATGAACCGACGCATCGCAGCGGTAATACGATAGACCTAGTGCTTGTCAGAGGTATCACCGTTTCCAAAGTTATGATACTCCCGTATACTAAAGTAATGTCCGATCATTACCTTATAAAATTCGAAGTTCAGACTCATGTTCGGCAAGCTAATAATAATAACTGCTATAGCAGCCGCAACATTAATGCTGCCACAACGACGACTCTTGCGGACCTACTGCCCTCGGTAATGGCACCGTTCCCAAAGTATGTGGGCTCTATTGATAACCTCACTAACAACTTTAACAACGCCCTGCGCGAAACCATTGATAGTATAGCACCGCTGAAGTTAAAAAAGGCTCCAAAAAGGCGTACGCCATGGTTTACTGAAGAAACTAGAGCTCAGAAATTATTATGTAGAAAATGGCGCACGACTAAACTTGAGGTGCACCATCAAGCATGGAGTGATAGTTTAATAACTTATAAACGCATGCTTACCTTAGCTAAAACTAATTATTACTCAAATCTCATCCGCATTAATACAAACGATCCAAAATTTTTGTTTAGTACAGTAGCATCGCTAACCCAACAAGGGACTCCTTCCAGTAGCTCCACCCATTTGGCAGATGACTTTATGAAGTTCTTTAATAAGAAAATTGAACTTATTAGAAAGGAGATTAAAGACAATGCGTCCCAGCTACAACTGGGTTATAGTAACACAGATACGATTGTATATACGGCGGATACTGCAAATATCCAAAATAGTTTCTCTCGTTTTGATGAAATAACATTAGAAGGATTGTTACAACGTGTAAATGGAATAAAACAAACAACATGTTTACTTGACCCACTTCCTGGGAAACTTATCAAGGAGCTTTTTGTATTATTAGGTCCATCAGTGCTAAATATTATAAACTTATCACTCTCCTCGGGCACTGTTCCCGTTGCATTCAAAAAAGTGGTTATTCATCCTCTCCTTAAAAGACCTAACCTCGATCCTGACCTCATGGTAAACTACCGACCGGTGTCTCACCTTCCCTTTATTTCGAAAATCCTCGAAAAAATTGTTGCAGAGCAGCTAAATGAGCACTTAGCGTTTAACAATCTATGTGAAACCTTTCAATCCGGTTTCAGGGCAAATCACTCGACTGAGACAGCCCTCGCAAAATTGACTAATGATCTATTGCTAACGATGGACTCTGATGCGTCATCTATGTTGCTGCTCCTCGATCTTAGCGCTGCTTTCGATACCGTCGATCATAATATTTTATTAGAGCGTATCAAAATACAAATTGGTATGTCAGACTCAGCCCTGTCATGGTTTAACTCTTATCTTACTGATAGGATGCAGTGCGTCTCCTATAACAGTGTGACCTCGGACTATGTTAAGGTAACGTGTGGAGTTCCCCAGGGTTCGGTCCTTGGCCCTGTACTCTTCAGCATCTACATGCTGCCGCTGGGTGACATCATACGCAAATACGGTATTAGCTTTCACTGTTATGCTGATAACACCCAACTCTACATGCCCCTAAAGCTGACCAACACGCCGGACTGTAGTCAGTTGGAAGCGTGTCTTAATGAAATTAAACAATGGATGTCCGCTAACTTTTTGCAACTTAATGCCAAAAAAACGGAAATGCTGATTATCGGTCCTGCTAGACACCGACCTCTATTTAATAATACAACTTTAACATTTGACAACCAAATAATAAAACAAGGTGACTCTGTAAAAAATCTGGGTATCATCTTCGACCCAACTCTCTCCTTTGAGTCACACATTAAAAGCGTTACTAAAACAGCCTTCTTTCATCTCCGTAATATCGCTAAAATTCGCTCCATTTTGTCCGCTAAAGACGCCGAGATCATTATCCATGCATTTGTTACGTCTCGTCTCGATTACTGTAACGTATTATTTTCGGGTCTCCCCATGTCTAGCATTAAAAGATTACAGTTGGTACAAAATGCGGCTGCTAGACTTTTGACAAGAACAAGAAAGTTTGATCATATTACGCCTGTTCTGGCTCACCTGCACTGGCTTCCTGTGCACTTAAGATGTGACTTTAAGGTTTTACTACTTACGTATAAAATACTACACGGTCTAGCTCCAGCCTATCTTGCCGATTGTATTGTACCATATGTCCCGGCAAGAAATCTGCGTTCAAAAGACTCCGGCTTATTAGTGATTCCTAGAGCCCCAAAAAAGTCTGCGGGCTATAGAGCGTTTTCCGTTCGGGCTCCAGTTCTCTGGAATGCCCTCCCGGTAACAGTTCGAGATGCTACCTCAGTAGAAGCATTTAAGTCTCACCTTAAAACTCATCTGTATACTCTAGCCTTTAAATAGACCTCCTTTTTAGAGCAGTTGATCTGCCGCTTCTTTTCTTTCTCCTATGTCCCCCCCTCCCTTGTGGAGGGGGTCCGGTCCGATGACCATGGATGAAGTACTGGCTGTCCAGAGTCGAGACCCAGGATGGACCGCTCGTCGGGACCCAGGATGGACCGCTCGCCTGTATCGGTTGGGGACATCTCTACGCTGCTGATCCGCTTGAGATGGTTTCCTGTGGACGGGACTCTCGCTGCTGTCTTGGAGCCACTATGGATTGAACTTTCACAGTATCATGTTAGACCTGCTCGACATCCATTGCTTTCGGTCCCCTAGAGGGGGGGGGGTTGCCCACATCTGAGGTCCTCTCCAAGGTTTCTCATAGTCAGCATTGTCACTGGCGTCCCACTGGATGTGAATTCTCCCTGCCCACTGGGTGAGTTTTCCTTGCCCTTTTGTGGGTTCTTCCGAGGATGTTGTAGTCGTAATGATTTGTGCAGTCCTTTGAGACATTTGTGATTTGGGGCTATATAAATAAACATTGATTGATTGATTGATTTAATTTGGCTGTTATGGTTTCATTTTGACAATTGTTTTGTTTGTATTATCGGCTCCCTCCCACTTCCAAAGACATGCACCTGGGGATAGGTTGATTGGCAACACTAAAAATAAAAAATGGGCCCTAGTGTGTTAATGTGAGCATTAATCTTGTCTGTCTATCTGTGTTGGCCCTGCGATGAGGTGGCGACTTGTCCAGGGCGTACCCCGCCTTCCGCCCGATTGTAGCTGAGATAGGCACCAGCGCCCCCCGTGATCCCAAAGGAAATACGCGGTAGAAAATGGATGGATGGATGTAATATTTGAATGATGATTAATTTATGGGTTGTAGCAATTGCGGGTGTCACCAATGCGGCGATTAAAGGCAACACTTGGTTGCTATTCCAAACACGTCTTTAAAGGTGAACTGCCAAGATGAGAATGCTCAACAGGAATTGGTTAAAGTTAAATGGCTTTGTAAAAACAAATAGTTCATTGTTTTCTTCATGGTGTTTTGAAACTGCACCAATTTCTTTCCTCAGGATTTTCAACTAACTTGAAGTGTTTTGCCAAGAGGATTATTTGTAATGTAAACATTTTCAGAATGTGCTTGTTCTATTTTTGACAGACGTAAGACAAATAAAACTAATTTAAAGTTGTCTTTATTTTTAAATTATTATGCCATAATTTTACCAATCCGGCCCACGTGGGAATAGCTTTTCCTCCATGTAGCCCTTGACACTGACACCCCTTGTCGAATCCCTTCAAGCCACACTGCTGTACTCAAACTATATGTATGCTCCCACATCTGGAATCAAAATTTCTTACCTGGTTAGTTTTGTCTAAATTCTTATTTCTCACCAGCTCCATTGTCCCATTGTCGTTCTTTCACATGTCAGGCTTTCCCCTGACAGTTTGTCTATGTTTGAGTTTAGTATTTCCTGTGTTTAGTTCCTGTCTAGTGCTCTTATTTTGTCAGCTTCCTGTCTTGTTCCCTGAGTGCTGTGTTCCTCCTCAGCTGCAGCTGATTGGTACCTGGCCACAACTGTTGCCAATCAGCCTGCTGCTATTTGTACCTGCTTTGTCTTGTGTCAGTAGCTGGATCATTGTATTGTATTGTCATTTGTATTGTCGTTGCCACATATCGCTCTTGTCGTGCTACCTGTCGTGTCGTTTTGTTACAGCTACTACCTGTCGTGCTACATTGTGTCCTGGTCGTCGTAGCGGTAAGCTGTTTTTGTTAGCATTAGCCATTTCCAGTTTTTCCTGTTTGCTATCCGCTAGCTTCCACGCTAGGTCCTTTTTTGTTTCTTGCTAGCTTCTATGCTAAAGACCTTAGTTTGTTATTCCGCCCATGTGCGCCCTTTTTGTTTGTACCCTTTTGGTTTTGTTTTTGTCTTAGTATTTAATTAAATCATGTTTACTTACCAAATGCCTGCCTCCTTCTCTGCATCTTGGGGTTCGACACCAAATAACTTGGACATCCCAACTATCATAGTTACACTACAGAAGGACATATTGATTTTTCTATACAAATCAAGGTAAGACCATCAATTTATAACAGTTTAAGGAAAAAAATGTAATAAATGTGACAAAAAAAATTCTTACTATATTTTCAACTGAATTATTATTTTTTACCACCAAAGAAGCTCATCGCACATCCACTGAGTGCTGTGTCAAAAAAAAAAAAAATTCTCAGAGACATACTATATTGAAATGTTTGATTCCATGACTACTTTTTCTTTGTATATCATTCACTGGGTCTTAAATAAAACAAATCTAAAAATAATAAATCAATCATGAAAGAAAATGGAAAAAAATATATACATATATACACTCTCACACACACACACACACAAACACACGTCCCAGCAGAAACAAGACATTGATACAACGTTGATTACACATATATGTTTATTAAAACTGACTTTAAAAAGTTGTATTCGTAAATTGAGACAATGTTGATGTCTCACATTGGCTCAATGTTGTTGGTTGTGAAATGAACAAATTTCAAAGGTCAAAAAAAACGTCACAACCTGACATTGAATAAACGTCACAAAGCATGTGTGAACGGCTTCCAGCCCCCATCGTGCGGGTTGCATGGACCATTGATGGAAGACATCGCGGAGCAGGTTTGACTCTCGTTTATTCAATAAACCAGTTTGTGTCCCAGTCGGTCGCGGTGATTTCGTGCGCTTTCTTCTCTGCTGCTTGACTCGGCTGGCCTTTCGGTCGCTGATGACCCTGTCTTCCTCGGGGGCTCATCGTTTGTCTCGGCTCATCTCGTTCTTCTGGTGCTTTTCCTGCTTCTTCTGCCCCGATTGCTCCTCCTTCTCCCCTTTTATACAGCAGGAGGAGATGCACAGATCGAGAGTAGGTGTGTGAATTACACACCTGGTTCTGATCGCCGCAGCGGCGCTCCAAGCGTGCCCCGCCTCTCCGTTCCGCTGCATATTACGCCTCCTGCCCGCCATCTTGGGTAGGACCACGATTTGTCCTATCCTGCTGTCGGTCCGTCGGCTCCGCCTCTCCACAGCATGTTATTCCAACGTTCGGTTAGAGTTGCTCAAAGTCAGGACCTAATTCAATAAATTCTCAACGTTGTTTTAATGTCTTGTGCCTGCTATCATATACTATCTGCCCCCCATTAACACAAATACAGCATTAGCTATTCAACTCCAAAGACTATTAAAGGAATATTTGTATTTCCAATATACACCGTAAAACATTCGCTCACCCAGTCTTATCTTTTCATCCTAATGATTTTTTTAATATATATTTTTAAATGCAGATTCAGATTGTTTTGTTCCACTGTCTGTCAGAGTTATTTGGTGACGAACCCCAAGATGCAGAGATGGAGGCAGGCATGGAATGTGAAAACATGATTTAATTAAATACTAAGACAAAAACGAAACCAAAAGGGTACAAACACAAAGCGCGCACGGGGCGGATAATCAAACAAAAGGAGCTAGCCTGGGAGCTAGAAAATAACAAACAGGAGCTTAGCGTGGAAGCTAATGGGTAGCGAACAGGCAAACAGAAGTCGTACTTGTATAATGAAAAATAAAACGGAAGCAGGGAACAAAAAACAGTAAGCTACAAACATCAACTCAATATAGCTTACCGCTACGCTGCAAAGACAAGGTACGACACGACAGGAGCGATAACACATCACAAGAGCTACTAGACGTGACATCGACAAGACAATACAATGATCCAGCAACTGACACAAGACAAAGCAGGTACAAATAGGAGCAGGCTTATTGGTAACGGGTGTGGCCAGGTGCCAATCAGCCGCAGCTGAGGAGGAACACAGCACTCAGGGAACAAGACAGGAAGCTGACAAAATAAGAGCACTAGACAGGAACTAAAGACAGGAGATACTAAACACAGAGGAAACAGACAAATGCAGAGGAAAAAAATGAAACATAGACAAACTGTCAGGGGAAAGCCTGACACTGTCAATTTATTGCATTGACCAAAACCCTTGACTGAAATGCATATTTCCATTGTCAATGTTCTGAATATATATATATATATATATTTAAAAAAATCTACGTTTTTTTTTTGGCATACATTTACTTAATTTTTTTACAAAAGCGTTTTAAGATGTGTAACACGCCTTTCCCTTTTTCTGGTTTACAGTTAGTTATTGTGATTACTTGTTATTGTAATTACTTAATGAATTAACTCAATGAATTATTATCAAATGAAAGAATAAAAAAAAATAATGACCTTTTATGTGTTTGAGTTGTAGAGAAGTGGAGTCATATCAACTTATGGACAGATCCCACCTTACCTACTTTGACATGTTTCTCTTTTTTGACTGATGGGCCTTTCCCAGGCAAGAGATGGGTAAAGACCACCTCTTCATGATTACTGCTCCATTACCCCCAGGAAGGTATGATCTCTTGGGGAAAAAATTGCCACAGAGGAAAAGAAAGAAAAAAAAAAGGTGAAACCTGGGTGTAGTCAGTGGAAAGAGAGGAATTTATCACCTAAAGCGTCAGTCAGGTGTCGCTCATCACATCTCTGAAGCTCCACTGATGTGAAACGTCAACTTCTTCCAACAACTGTCTATGCTGTTGATATCACACATTTCAATATCCAACCACATTAAAAACAACAAAAACTTTTCCGACAAGAAAGCAGAGAAAATAAAAATAAAGTGTGATGATTACCAGTGCGGAATGGTGCTACAGGAGTGTTTTTGTGACAGCTCACACTTTCACAAACCTGCCACCTTCTTTATTACATGCTTACGTGTCAATATTAGGTATGTTCCTTCTGTCGCACGTATCTCATTCCCCGTCTACAGCTATAGATTGATTTCAACAGTTCAACAGTTCACAAGTGCACTTAATGTGAACGTGTTGTAACATATATGAATGCTCTGAAAAACTTTTTTTTCTCACTGCGTTCAATCATTCGCAACTGGACTGCTTGGTTTGTCTTGGAAGATATTTCGCCGCTTATTCCAATAGGCTTCATCAGATCGTGCTCATAGACTGAGGCCTCTTCTGCACTAAGCTGGCTAAGGTTATCCAGGGTAAATCCCACCTAACCTTATCCGTGTCAACACACACGATGGTCTTTTAAGACCCCTCCACCCCTCGGTAAGCCGGCGCAACGCGATCTAGTACACATGCGCGGAAAATGCACACGTCATAGTCACCACCTGTGTTGCTTTGTGTGCAAGTTCGTAAATGTAACTTTTCGGAACAATATCCAGTACAGATGCGCGGTTTGCGGTCTCATCCGCGGAGTCCGCAGATAAACCGTGGGTCGGGCGGGTGACATGACGAAAACATTTATTTTAATTAGATTCGGGCGGGTGGCAGTTGAACCATTCAGAAATATTTGATATACATGGTTCTGGGATCGGTATCCTTTACCATTCAAAGAGCCATTTAGGACCCGTGTCACAAAGCGAAGAAGACAATAGGAGATGCAAACATTCTCTAGAATGGCTGCCGGCAGTCACCCAGTTAATAAGTATTAGGGCGTGCTATGAAGACATTGGCTTTGTCGCCTTCTACAGCATGTACGAGCTGCTTGTCAGTCCAGCAACATGTCGTTTGTGGCTTCCGCGGACACACGCACACGACTGCAAGGCATACTGGGTGACACAGAGTACACTAATGGTTGTGATATAAACAATTTTAACACTCTTAGTAATATGTGCCACGCTGTGAAGCCACACCAAACAAGAATGACAAACACATCCTCCCAGTAACACAACATAAACGCAACACAACAAATACCCAGAATCCTTTGCATCCATGAAAATTCCTGACTATTTTATACACCGCGCTAGCAGCAAAACCCCGCCACCCCCCTGCGACATACATGGGGGACAATAACTGATAAAGTCTGCTTTGCCAGTCCAAATGCATTCGCCGTTTTCCGTAGTCTTCTCTCAACGGCCAGGTAATAGAAAGCACACGGTACCTTTTTAATCACATCCACAGGACGCCGCATTCTCGTTATCTCTCCTTCGACAAATGGACGGAAATTTAGTAACTAGAAAATTGAAAGTTCTCTTACCGTATGAGAAGTGTTGTATCTGAAATAGCTGCAATTGCTTTCTCTTAAGGTATTCATGTGTGATTTCCACAAGCGTCTGTACAGACGGAAGGAGAAACACGGGCATGTCTGGATGACTCGCCTTCATATTTCCAGGGGTTAGCTCCGGGTTACGAAACCGCTTTATTACGAAGCTGGTTGTGGCGCGTTCTTTCTGGCGTCACTTCCTGTGTGCGGCGCTATCTTTCTGGTGTATTTTCCTCACCGAATTCTGTTTGTAAACGATCAATGAGTCAATAAAAAGCTAAGAGCCAGAGATTCAAAAACTACACGGCACACTTACACGTGAATTAAATTATCCAAGGAGGGGGACCTTAAACGATAGTTTAGTGTGGCTGAAACGGGGCCTAGGCTAAATCATTATTCGTTTAAGGCAGGGGTGTCAAACTCAAATACAGAGTGGGCCAAAAATTAAAAAGTGAACAAAGCCGCGGGGCAAAGTTGAACAAATTAACCTTTTAATAGGGACCCAAACAAGTTTTGCAATGAATATTGAACAAGCAAGGCTTATGTTACTTTCTAATGACATGCAAAATCGAGTTTCAAATAATAATGATAATAATAGATGATGTAGTCCTGATGGCTTCATCTGGCCGGGATCTTCAGCTCTCACTGGATCGGTTCGCAGCTGAGTGTGAAGCGACCGGAATGAGAATCAGCACCTCCACCCGGAAAAGGGTGGAGTGCCATCTCCGGGTTGGGGAGGAGACCCTGCCCCAAGTGGAGGAGTTCAAGTACCTAGGAGTCTTGTTCATGAGTGGGGGAAGAGTGGATCGTAAGATCGACAGGCGGATCGGTGCGGTGTCTTCAGTAATGCGGACGTTGTATCGATCCGTTGTGTTGAAGAAGGAGCTGAGCCGGAAGGCAAAGCTCTCAATTTACCGGTCGATCTACGTTCCCATCCTCACCTATGGTCATGAGCTTTGGGTCATGACCGAAAGGATAAGATCACGGGTACAAGCGGCCGAAATGAGTTTCCTCCGCCGTGTGGCGGGGCTCTCCCTTAGAGATAGGGTGAGAAGCTCTGCCATCCGGGAGGAGCTCAACGTAAAGCCGCTGCTCCTCCACATCGAGAGGAGCCAGATGAGGTTGTTCGGGCATCTGGTCATGATGCCACCCGAACGCCTCCCTAGGGAGGTGTTTAGGGCACGTCCAGCTGGTAGGAGGCCACGGGGAAGACCCAGGACACGTTGGGAAGACTATGTCTCCCGGCTGGCCTGGGAACGCCTCGGGATCCCCCGGGAAGAGTTAGACGAAGTGGCTGGAGAGAGGGAAGTCTGGGCTTCCCTGCTTAGGCTGCTGCCCCTGCGACCCGACCTCGGATAAGCGGAAGATGATGGATGGATGGATGGATGATAATAATAATAATAATAATTAAAAAAAAGGAATGGCATATCAAATAAAATATAAATAAAAATGTAATGCCTCTTTTCTATTTGCAGCCCTCTGAGGTAAGTATCAAAATATACTTTTTCCACAGGCTAATAATACATTTGAAAATAAAATAACAATAATGAATGAATCAAACGCCTTGTGATGAGGTGGCGACTTGTCCAGTGTGTACAAGCTGAGATAGGCTCCAGCAACCCCGAACGGGACAAGTGGTAGGAAATGGATGGATGGATGGAATGAATCAAACATTCAAGCCTTGAAGTAGCCAAAGAAAGCGCATGAATAAAAACGTTAATTATTGCTCAGTTTGCTACACAGATTAGCTTTAACACCGAATATGGAACAAGCAGCGTTTATACAACTTAACAGTGCAAAATCAACTTTCAAAAAACAAACGAAAAAACATCAACGGCATATTAAATAAATCAATCAATCAATTAATGTTTATTTATATAGCCCCAAATCACAAATGTCTCAAAGGACTGCACAAATCATTACGACTACAACATCCTCAGAAGAACCCACAAAAGGGCAAGGAAAACTCACACCCAGTGGGCAGGGAGAATTCACATCCAGTGGGACGCCAGTGACAATGCTGACTATGAGAAACCTTGGAGAGGACCTCAGAAGTCTAGCAGCCGCATTTTGTACCAACTGTAATCTTTTAATGCTAGACATGGGGAGACCCGAAAATAATACGTTACAGTAATCGAGACGGGACGTAACAAACGCATGGATAATGATCTCGGCGTCTTTAGTGGACAAAATGGAGCGAATTTTAGCGATATTACGGAGATGAAAGAAGGCCGTTTTAGTAACGCTTTTAATGTGTGACTCAAAGGAGAGAGTTGGGTCGAAGATAATACCCAGATTTTTTACCGAGTCACCTTGTTTTATTATTTGGTTGTCAAATGTTAAAGTTGTATTATTAAATAGAGGTCGGTGTCTAGCAGGACCGATAATCAGCATTTCCGTTTTTTTGGCGTTAAGTTGCAAAAAGTTAGCGGACATCCATTGTTTAATTTCATTAAGACACGCTTCCAACTGACTACAGTCCGCCGTGTTGGTCAGCTTTAGGAGCATGTAGAGTTGGGTGTCATCAGCATAGCAGTGAAAGCTAATACCGTATTTGCGTATGACGTCACCTAGCGGCAGCATGTAGATGCTGAAGAGTACAGGGCCAAGGACCGAACCCTGGGGAACTCCACACGTTACCTTAACATAGTCCGAGGTCACACTGTTATGGGAGACGCACTGCATCCTATCAGTAAGATAAGAGTTAAACCAAGACAGGGCTGAGTCTGACATACCAATTCGTGTTTTGATACGCTCTAATAAAATATTATGATCGACGGTATCGAAAGCAGCGCTAAGATCGAGGAGCAGCAACATAGATGACGCATCAGAGTCCATCGTTAGCAATAGATCATTAGTCAATTTTGCGAGGGCTGTTTCAGTCGAGTGATTTGGCATGAAACCGGATTGAAAGGTTTCACATAGATTGTTAAACGCTAAGTGTTCATTTAGCTGCTCTGCAACAATTTCTTCGAGGATTTTCGAAATAAAGGGAAGGTGAGACACCGGTCGGTAGTTTACCATGAGGTAAGGATCGAGGTTAGGTCTTTTAAGGAGAGGATGAATAACCGCTTTTTTGAATGCTAGGGGAACAGTGCCCGAGGAAAGTGATAAGTTTATAATATTTAGCACTGATGGACCTAATAATACAAAAACTCCTTGATAAGTTTCCCAGGTAGTGGGTCAAGTAAACGTGTTGTTTGTTTTATTCCATTTACACGTTGTAACAATTCTTCTAGTGTTATTTCATCAAAACGAGAGAAACTATTTTGGATATTTGCAGTATCCGCCGTATATACAGTCGTATCCGTGTTACTATAACCAAGTTGTAGCTGGGACGCATTGTCTTTAATCTCCTTTCTAATAAGTTCAATTTTCTTATTAAAGAACTTCATAAAGTCATCTGCCGAATGGGTGGAGCTACTGGAAGGAGTCCCTTGTTGGGTTAGCGATGCTACTGTACTAAACTAAAATTTTGGATCGTTTTTATTAATGCGGATGAGATTTGAGTAATAATTAGTTTAGCTAAGGTAAGCATGCGTTTATAGGTTATTAAACTATCACTCCATGCTTGATGGTGCACCTCAAGTTTAGTCGTGCGCCATTTGCGTTCCAGCTTTCTACATAATAATTTTTGAGCTCTAGTTTCTTCAGTAAACCATGGCGTACGCCTTGTTGGAGCCTATTTTAACTTCAGCGGTGCTATACTATCAATGGTTTCGCGCAGGGCATTGTTAAAGTTGTTAGTGAGGTTATCAATAGAGCCCACAAACTTTGGGAACGGTGCCATTACCGAGGGCAGTAGGTCAGCAAGAGTCGTCGTTGTGGCAGCATTAATGTTGCGGCTGCTATAGCAGTTTTTATTATTATAAACTTTCCGAACATGAGTCTGAACTTCGAATATTATAAGGTAATGATCGGACATTACTGTAGTATACGGGAGTATCATAACTTTGGAAACGGTCATACCTCTGACAAGCAATTGGTCTATCGTATTACTG
The DNA here is from genome assembly GCF_033978795.1 of Nerophis ophidion. Lineage (NCBI taxonomy): Eukaryota > Metazoa > Chordata > Actinopteri > Syngnathiformes > Syngnathidae > Nerophis > Nerophis ophidion. Next base: position 20,295,419 of record NC_084619.1, read on the forward strand.
CTGCGATGCGTCGGTTCATTTATTATTTGTGTTAGACCACAGCTATCAATTATCGTCTGGAGCGCCACGCACGGTGGGTCCAATGGGGTATTCATATGGATATTAAAGTCCACCATTATAATTATATTATCGGCGTGTGTCACTAGATCAGCAACAAACTCTGAGAATTCACTAATAAAGTCCGAATAGGGCCCTGGGGGGCGGTAGATAATGGCCAGGCACAGAGGCAGAGGTGTGGCAGACTTCATAGAAAGCACCTCAAACGATTTATATTTATTATTTAAGTTAGGACTAAAGTTAAAGTTTTCGTTGTATATTAGTGCGAGCCCCCCTCCCCTTTTAAGGGGACGGGCAATATGCGCATTCGTATAGTTAGGAGGGGATGCCTCATTTATCGCAAAAAAGTCGTCTGGTTTAAGCCAGGTTTCGCTAAGACCGATGACGTTAAGGTTGTTGTCTCTAATGACCTCATTAACTAATAACGTTTTGGGAGACAAAGATCTGATGTTTAGAAAGCCCATATTATAGGTAGTAGGCTGTTTTAAGGAGTTGTTGATAAAATTATCCGTAGTAGCAATATTAATAATGTTGCGTTTATTATGCGCAGTGTACTTAAAATAATTACGACCATATCTAGGAATTGATATGACGGGAATTTTCAGATTGTCTACTTGGTGCTGCGATAAACTGAACACATCATAATTTGCCACCTCAGTAGAACGCATGTCTAATTCTGACGTAGTCATAGTCATAGCAGAAAAAACATTTTGTGAGTTGTGTATTATTCTACGAAAATTGCTATGTGTACAGGGATCATCCAGCCTGGCGCTGGCTAGTTCTAACTTAACTGACTCCATACCCAGGCTAGCAGGCTCTGTAATTGCCTGTGACCGGGCTTGCTCTAGTGCAGTTAGTCAAATGTGGCTCAATGCGAAATCTATGTTCCGAGACAAGAGGATAGCGCCTTCCTGGTTAGGGTGAAGGCCGTCTCTCCTCAGCAAGCCAGGTTTGCCCCAGAAAGAGGGCCAATTATCAATAAACGTAAATCCCTGTTGTCTACAGAAGCTATCCAGCCACTTGTTAAGAGAGACTAATCTGCTATATCTCTCATCATTGCCTCTCCCAGGCAGGGGGCCAGAGACAATTACTTGATGCCTGGACATCTTTCTGGCGAGATTACAAGCCCTGGCTATGTTTCTCTTTGTAATCTCTGATTGTCTCATCCTAACGTCATTGGAGCCAACGTGTATTACTATATTCGCATAACTAGTGGTGCGGTTAGCCTGTCGTACGTGTTTACTACACCTGTTGGGAGTTAGCTCCCTAAGATTAGCTTTAATGTCAGGTGCTCTGCCCCCGGGAATACACTTAATTGTGGCTGGTTTGCTAAGCTTTATGTTTCGGGTGATGGAGTCCCCTATGACTAAAGTGTGGTGCCCGGTAGACTGGGGTGTAGGACTAGCTAAAGGGCTAAATCTATTATACGTCTCAACCGGTACACCGTAGCTTGTAGGCCGCTTAGGGCTGCTACAAGCTGGGCTAGTTAGCTCGCTACAGCTAACGCTAGCAGATGTGTCCGCAACATCTAAAGTTACGAAATTACACTGCTCTAACTGGCGGACACGGCTCTCTAGCAAAGCCAACCTATCCATGAGTAAAGTGCACGAAGCGCAGGAAGCCATACTCACAGAAACTTTCCGTCGCCGAGTGGGGTGCCAGCTGTCTTCGGGAAGTGGTGGTCACGGTGGCGGGGGAGTAGCTTCCTTCAGACCGGCGCTGCCTTTCTCCACTAGCCTCGTTAGCTTAGCAGCTAGCTAGCTGAGGGCGGAGTGGTGAGACAGAGATCGGGTGATTTGCAAGTTAAATTGAACTATTAAATATGTTCGAGAAGTTGTAAATAAAGCTGCAAAACAGTTAAAATCACACAGATAGAACGATACTTAGCTTTTTTGCAACAAGAGCAGTCAGCGAGCAGTCATTCACGTTAAAATGAGAATAAAACATTTGGTGGTAACAGGGGGGTGTATAGTGTAGCGTCCCGGAAGAGTTAGTGCTGCAAGGGGTGCAGGGTATTTGTTCTGTTGTGTTTATGTTGCGAATGTTCTCCCGAAATGTGTTTGCCATTCTTGTTTGGTGTGGGTTCACAGTGTGACGCGTATTTGTAACAGTGTTAAAGTTGTCTATGCGGCCACCTTCAGTATGGGTGTTGACCAAGTATGATTTGCATTCATTTCTGGGCGTAAAAGCCGCATATATTATGTGACTGGGCCGGCACGCTGTTTGTAGGAAGGAAAAGAGGACATGACGACAGGTTGTAGAGTACGATAAAGGCAGGGTCCTCAATATTGTTGTCTGGGTGGAAATTGGGAGAAATTTGGGAGAATGGTTGCATCAGGGAGATTTTCGGGAGGGGCACTGAAATTCGGGAGTCTTCTGGGAAAATCGGGAGGGTTGGCAAGTATGAGTATTAGCGGTGAATGCGGTCTTACAGCGGCACCACTGCTGTATAATACCGGCGGGCCAGCTCTAATGTTAATTTGATATTGCCTCAAGCGCCAAATTAAATTACACTGCGGGCCAAATTTGACCCGCGGGCCAGAGTTTGACACCCTTGGTTTAAGGGGTTTTCCGCCTCAGTGTAGACATCGCCTTAGATTGGTCAGATTAAGTCCAACGGTTGGTGCCAAAACCGTTTCCAAAACAATCTGGTGTATGCTATCCAGTGTAATGATGAATGCACTGATTCATATATCGGGGAAACAAAATAACCACTCAGCCGGTGCGTGGCACAGTAGAGACGGGCAAACTCTTCAGGCCAAGACTCAGATTTTTATTTGCACCTCAGTGGGAAACAGCACTCCTTTGAGAACACAAATGTACACATTCTGGACATGGAGGACGGATACAAAAGAGTAGTGAGGTTTCAAGGAAACCATCCCTGAACAGAGGTAATGGTCTACGACACCACCTGTCTCCCACATACAACACTGTCCTTTCAACCATTCCGAAAAGACTCTGCAATTTAGCCTCCAACAAATAACAGGAGTTTAAATATGTATGCAATTTGTGCCGTTTGTTTACAACTAAATGGAATGCTTACGCAGGGGATTCCGACTATTTTGGACTGCTAGTATTCGATCCACAGCCATCGTTCTGCCACACAATAGATCAATGCTAACGAGAGGAAATTACACTCAGCCGTTTGTGGTTGGCTTTGACAGGTAGGATTGCTCGTTTGCATTAAATATTTTTTTTTTCTCACTCTGATCGGGCGAAACCATCCTTGTCCAGGCACACCCTCCTGGTTTTTTGGAGTATAAATATTTGGCGTTTTGGCATCAACCGTTGGGACTTGAACTGATGAAGCCTATTCAGATGAGCATTACAATGTCTTCTAAGACAAACCAAGCAGTCCAGTTGCAAACGATTGAACGCTCTGAGATGACAACGACCTGGATGAATGAGAACCTTCATAGGTTTGGATACCTTCATATTTTTATAGCATAAAATAAACATGGAGAATGTATGCAAGTTGTTGATTACAGAAGTTTTTCTGTAATTATAAATAGTGAATTCTATTTATATAGCGCTTTTCTCGAGTGACTCAAAGCGCTTTACATAGTGAAACCCAATATCTAAGTTATATTTGAACCAGTGTGGGTGGCACTGGGAGCAGGTGGGTAAAGTGTCTTGCTCAAGGACACAACGGCCATGACTAGGATGGCGGAAGCGGGAATCGAACCTGCAACCCTGGAGTTGCTGGCACGGACGCTCTACCAACCGAGCTAGGCCGCCCCTAATAATTATTATACTTATTATAAATAATTCAAACAGTACGGTATTTGAAAATGAGTATGTGCTTTTACTGACATGTACTGTCTACTTTGAAATAGGTCCTATTATGAAAAAACAACCTTTCTTACCTTTTATTACCTGTTGTTATGTATTTGAGCTCCCCATAAATCCCAAAAATGTGTAATCGAACTTTGCCTTCTTCAAAACTTTCTCCAAACACATTACCGTAAAATATCAAATAATATTATTTATCTAATTCGCGGAAGAGACAAAGAAAATGTCAGCATTCGTCACACACATGTCAACCGATAAGAATTCGGCGGGGGAGGGTCGTGGCAGAAGTGCAGTGTGGGTCATGGAATGCTAACTGCTATATGCTATATGCTACTGCTGTAGCTATTAAAATGGATCATTTCATCGTTGGCGGGAACTTATAAAAACTGAGAAGGGCTGAACAAAATTGGCACGGAGAAGGAAGTCATGTACTGCAGATTACACAATATCAATTAATGTTATTTATCTCATTCGCGGAAGAGACCAAGAAAATGTCAGCAATCGTCACACACACGTCAGCAATCGCCACATACATGTGATGGACCCGAGTGGTAAAATATTAAAATCTGAATATTTATATTGGTTTCAAACAACATTTTTATTGGATTTTAATATTTTACCACTCGGGTCCATCACATACTATACATGGCAACCAATAATAATTCTGCGGGAGAGGGTTATGGCAGAAGTGCATTGTTGGTCATGTAATGCTAACTGCTATATGCTATATGCTATATGCTACTGCCGTAGCTATTAAAATGGATCAAATCATCGTTGGCGGTAACTTATAAAAACTGAGAAGGGCTAAACAAAAATTGGACCGAAAAGGAAATCGTGTACTGCAAATTACAAGCTGAAATATGCAGCAGAAAACGACAAGAAGAAGCGGCGCATACTTTTGGAGTTGGCAGAGATGTTTAAAAGCGACATCGAAAAAGAAGATTTCATCAGATGTATCGAGTAGGAGTGACAGATTATTTGGTAAACGTACATCATGTGTCAGGCTTGTCCCTGACAGTTTGGTCCATGTCTTAGTTTTTCCTCTGCATTTGTCTTTGTTTCCTGTCTTTATTTCCCGTCAGCGCTCTTATTTTGTTTGTTTCCTGTTTTTCTCCCTGGGCGCTGTTTCCCCTCAGCTGCGACTGATTGGCACCTGGCCACACCTGTCAATCAGTCGACTCCTATTTTTACCTGCTTTGTCCTCCAGTCAGTGCTGGAATATTGTCGTGTCAATGTCACCACTACCTGTCTTGTCGCTGGTGCTTAGCTCAGCTACAATCGGCGGCGTACACCCTGGACAACTCGTCACAGGGCCAACAAAGATAGACAGACAACATTCACCAACATTACATAAAAAAATAATGGGGCCCCTCTAAGTCTGTGGGGGTATGAAACAGTATGAAACATCAATACAGTGTTCGTTTTTCAATGTGTGTTGCAATCCTGGGATGTTTGAGGTTAAGGTTGTAAGGAACACTAAACATGAATAGAAAATTCCTAGGATCAAAAGTGCATTCAATGTTATTGGACACAAACGTTTCAAATATTGCAACTTTTCCCGCAGCAAAAAAGTCAGGCATTTTAGGCTGCAACAATCACAGAAAAAGCCCCCGAAATCATGGAGGAACTACCGATCACTTAAAAGGTCTTGAACAGATGAAGAATGGGGTCTATGGGGTCTAGCCTGTCCTCTGATTGATTGACCTTTATTGATTGCACAGGGGACATTAACATTACACTCATCATTGGGAGGAAGGAAGGACACAAAGCATCACATTGTCTTGAGTTAGATTCAAAGGCAGTCCCCACAGACATGATATTACCAGAAACCATATTAGAACAGTTTTTGGTGAGAATTCAGGATGAAAAGGAGGGATTTCTCTGCTACAAATTGGATTTTACAAAATGTTGTTTTTCCTGTTTCTCATAAGGTGGATAACAATATAAGAGAATAATTCATTATTAAGTTAAAGACCTACTGAAATGAGATGTTCTTATTCAAACGGGGATAGCAGGTCCATTCTGTGTATCATACTTGAACATTTCGCGATATTGCCATATTTTTGCTGAAAGGATTTAGTAGAGAACATCCACAATAAAGTTTGCAACTTTCGGTGCTAAGAGAAAAGCCCTGCCTCTACCGGAAGTCGCAGACGATGACGTCACAAGTGTGGGGGCTTCTCACATTGTTTTTAATGTGAGGCTCCAACAAAAAGTGCTATTCGGACCGATAAAACGACAATTTCCCCATTAATTTGAGCGAGGATGAAAGATTTGTTTGAGGATATTAATAGCGACGGACTAATAAAAAAATTTAAAAAACAAGTTAAAAAAAACAAAACGCGATTGCATTGGGACGGATTCCGATGTATTTAGACACATTTACTTGGATAATTCTGGGAAATCCTTTATCTTTCTATTGTGTTGCTAGTGTTTTAGTGAGTTACATAGTACCTGATAGCCGGAGGTGTACGTCCATGGGTGTCTTGACGCCAGTGTCTCAGGGGAGTCGACGGCAGCTTTTCTACGGTAAGAAGCGACTTTTTAACCACAATTTTCTCAACGAAACCAGCTGGTTGACATTCCGTCATGATTCATGTTCGCTTGACCACGCTCTGATCCATAGTAAAGTTTCACCTCCAGGAATTTTAAACAAGGAATCACCGTGTGTTTGTGTGGCTAAAGGCTAAAGCTTCCAGACTCCATCTTTCTACTTTGACTTCTCCATTATTAATTGAACAAATTGCAAAAGATTCAGCAACACAGATGTTCAAAATACTGTGTAATTATGCCGTTAAAGCAGACGACTTTTAGCTGTGTGTGTGTGCAGCGTTCATATTTCCTAAAAACCTGTGACGTCAAGCGTAAACGTCATTATTACACAACGTTTTCAAGAAGAAACTCCCGGGAAATTTTAAATTGCAATTTAGTAAACTAAAAAGGCCGTATTGGCATGTGTTGCAATGTTAATATTTCATCATTGATATATAAACTATCAGACTGCGTGGTGGGTAGTAGTGGGTTTCAGTAGGCCTTTAAGTTAAAGTTAAAGTACCAATGATTGTCACACACACACTAGGTGTGGTGAAATTTGTCCTCTGCATTTGACCCATCACCCTTGATCACCCCCTAGGAGGTGAGGGGAGCAGTGGGCAGCAGCGGTGCCGCGCCCGGGAATCATTTATGGTGATTATTATCAAACACTGGGGCAAATGCAGAGAATAATTTTGCCACACCTCGTGTGTGTGTGACAATCATTGGTACTTTGGGGCTTTATCTTTTATTCATATGTAACGTTCATGATTCTATTTCCATCCAGGAAAATTGTTATACTGTACATGTACACTACTTTGACTAGAAAAGTCAGATTACCTTCTGTTTGGTCTAAAGGTCCAGTGTGGAGAAAATTTCAAGTCGGTATATACAAAACCCAAAACCAGTGAAGTTGGCACGTTGTGTAAATCGTGAATAAAAACATAATACAATGATTTGCAAATCTTTTTCAACTTACATTCAATTAAATAGACTGCAACGTCAAGCTATTTAATGTTCAAACTGAGAAATGTATAATATTAAAAATAATCCTTAACTTAGACTTTATTGGCATCAACACATTGCAAAAAAGTTGGCACAGGGGCATCTTTACCATTGTGTTACATGGCCTTTCCTTTTAACAACACTCAGTAAACGTTTAAGAACTGAGGAGACCAATTTTGTAAGCTTTTCAAGTGGAATTATTTCCCATTTTTGTTTGATGTACAGCTTAAGTTGTTCAACAGAGTTTCCATTGTGGTATGTTAGGTTTCATAATGCGCCACACATTTTCAATGGGAGACAGGTCTGGACTACAGCCAGGCCAGTCTAGTACCCGCACTCCTTCACTATGAAGCCACGCTGTTGTAACACCTGGCTTGGCATTGTTGTGCTGAAATAAGCAGGAGCGTCCATGATGACGATGCTTGGATGGCAATATATGTTGCTCCAAAACCTGTATCTACCTTTCAGCAGTAATGCTGCCTTCCCAGATGTGTAGGTTACCCATTTCTTGGGCACTAATATTACGTAATATTTTTGACAATTTACACAACGTGCCAACTTTGTAATTGTATTCACTCATTTATTCCACAGAGCATTAAAATATATTGTATTTTGTATGAGTATTTTAAGTTGTTGTTTATTTTCACACAAAAACGACTGGTTTTGGTATGTGTGAGGAGGTGTGGCCGGCAGATCTGCAGAGAGGCGGGGCACGCCGGGGCCGAATCCGAGATGGTGGCAAGGAAGCGTGGCCGGCGGACCTGCAGAGAGGCGGGGCGCGCCGGGACCGGCTCCGAGATGCACGGCAGGTGCGTGGATCGCCCACCTGGGCGCAATTCTGTTATCACCTGTCAGTGTGTAAAAGGGCAGCAGCCGAGAAGGACGGGGCGGAAGGAGTTGGAAAGCCAGCAGTGGATGCAGAGTGAAAGCGACAAAGAGCGAGACGTAGAAGACGACGTGGGCGGCTGAAAAGCAACCGAAGAGCAAGCGAGAGGAGCTGAAAATCGACCAAGTCACGAAACAGCTCGCCATCATGTCTGTTCTTGGTGGTCCATGGAACCCGGAGGGAGGAAGACCTCCACAGTATGGTAGCAACAAAAGCCTGCTACGCCACCCAAGATCATACAGACTTAGTGTGTGGCGACTAAAGGTACTCTGGCGCCTGTCAGTATGATTTTTTCTGTAGTTATAGTCCTATTACCAAGAATAAATATCTTATACATACATTAAAGTTATGGTGTTAAAGGGTTTCTGGAAAGAATTGCTGATAAACGGTAATAGGTACGTCCTCAGCCAGCAGCCCTCAGACTTGCTGAAGCAGGAAATACTAGCTTGCTAACTTAGAAAGGCAAAACAAATACTCAGCACTGCTTCGTCTGGCCTTCAAGATGTATTTGTTCAGTGCACTCAGGACGGCGTGGCTCACATCTTTTTGTTCTCAAAGGAGACACTTTAATTATGTGACATGACGCCTGCACATCCAGGCTGGTGGAGCGGACCAGTAGACAGAAATACAGATGTAATTCGACACTAAAACTTTTTGTTTTGTACTCACAATTAAATCAATAAAGCGTAAAAAAAAAGATGTGCATTTAAAAAAAATTACAAATAGTAGATCACATGACTTTAAAACAGCATTGATCTTATTTATTCAAATCGTCCACAGCAACATCACTATTCATATTTTGTTTAGTGAATTATATTTCAGAATTAATTATATTTAGGGAATTAGTAATTAAACATCCAATTACAACAATTTAGATAAGTCCAGGGCTTCACGGCGGCAGATGGGTTAGTGCGTCTACCTCAAAATACGAAGGTCCGGGGTAGTCTGGGTTCAATCTTCGATCTTTCTGTGTGGCGTTTGCATGTTCTCCCCATGACTGCGTTGGTTCCCTCCGGGTATTCCGGCTTACTCCCACTTCCAACACTTGGCAACACTAAATCGGCCCTAGTGTGTGAATGTGAGTGTGAATATTGTCTGTCTATCTGTGTTGGCCCTGCGATGAGGTGGCGACTTGTCCAGGGTGTAAGCTGCCTTCAGCCCGATTGTAGCTGAGATAGGCACCAGCGCCCCCCCGCACTCCCAAAGGGAATAAGCGGTAGAAAATGGATGGATGGATAGATAAGGTCTTTGAAATGTAAACCACCAATCGAAAACATTTCATGGGTGTCCTTGTAAAGACATTGCTTGGATGGCAACATACTGTATGTTGCTCCAAAACCTGTATGTACCTTTCAGCATTAATGGTGCCTTCACAGAGGTGTAAGTTACCCATGTCTTGGGCACTAATATACCCCCATATCATCACAGATGCTGGCTTTTGAACTTTGCGCTTAGAACAATCCGGATGTTTTTATTCCTCTTTGGTCCGAAGGATACGACGTCCACAGTTTCCAAACACAATTTGAAATGTGGACTCGTTTGACTACAGAACACTTTTCCACTTTGCATCTGTCAAGACTAGAACTATGGTGTGGATTGTTTTCTCGAGGTGCGAAGCGACTGGATCGGACATGGCGTGGAGGTAATGACATCTTTTAATTTGAACCCTCAACAGTACTGCAAAAACAAAGGGTACAAACCAAAACTTGCACAAAAGCAGAACTATGGACATAAAACAAAACTAGCAAACTATGGCATGAATAAATAAAACATACTTGGAATGAGAAAAAAGCATGAAAAAGAGCAGCATGGATCATCAGCATGAATAACAAGGTGTATGACAAGGTGTATAGAGGGTGATGTCGCCAGGCTGACTGCCTGGCAACTGCAGGCTTAAATAGTGATGTGGTGATTAGCAACAGGTGCATGAGTCCAAAAGAATCAGGTGTGTGACATGAGGACATGTGAAAACTAATGGGTTGTCATGGAAACAAAGCAGGGAGTGAAAAACCAGGAACTGACAAAATCCAAAAACCAAACAGAACATAGCCAAATTAAACATGATCACCAGGACATGACAGAACCCCTCTCTTGAGGACTGATCCCAGATGTAAAAAAAAAAAAACCCAACAAAAACAAGATCAAGAGTCATCTGAGGGCGGGAAGGGGACATGACGGTGGGTCGCTGACAACTGAAAAAATCCAAAAACCAAACAGAACATAGCCAAACTAAACATGATTATCAAGGCATGACAGAATCAGTCCATCTAAGATGAGCTCGGGCCCTGCGAAGCCGGAGGCGTTTCTGTGTGTTGTTAATAAATAACTTTCGCTTTGCATAGTAGCGACGAACTGTAGTTACTTACAGTGGTTTTCTGAAGGTTTCCTGAGCCCATGTGGTGATATCCTTTACATACTGATGTCAGTTTTTTATGCAGTACCACCTGAGGGATCGAATGTTAGTTTTTGGCCCTGCGGCTTAGGTGCAGCGATTTCTCCAGATTCTCTGAACCTTTTGATGATATCTTGTCTTTGCAGTGTCTTCAATTAAATATAAGTTGAAAAGGATTTGCAAATCATTGTATTCTGTTTTATTTATGATTTACGTGCAAATTTCATTGGTTTTGGGTTTTGTATTTCCAGTCCACAAAGAATGGGAAAATACATTTAAGCATAAAAAAATATTACAATTTCAGAAAGCCATTTTCAATATTTTGCACTCCAAATGTACTTGGCAATTTCCACGGATTTTGGTGTGGGATGATGTCACAATGGGAACTAGGGTTGTTCCGATACTAATATTTTGGTATTAGTACCGATACTCAAATGTATATCGATTAGAGATGTTTGATAATATCAGACTGTCGATATTATCGGCCGATAAATGCTTTAAAATGTAATACCGGAAAATATCGGTATATGTATCAAAAGGTATAATTCATGACTTTTTAAAACCCCGCTGTACGGAGTGGTACACGGACGTAGGGAGAAGTACAGATGGTCAATAAACATTATAGGCACTGCATTTGCGTGCCGGCCCAATCACATAATATCTACGGCTTTCCATACACCAGTGAATGCACTTAATACTTGGTCAACAGCCATACAGGTCACACTGAGGGTGGCCGTGTAAACAACTTTAAAACTGTTACAAATAAGCGCCACACTGTGAACCCACACCAAACAAGAATGACCAACACATTTCTGGAGAACATCCGCACCGTAACACAAAACAAACACAACAGAACAAATACCCAGAACCCTTTGCAGCACCAACGCTTCCGGGACGCTACAATATACACCACCCTGCTTCCCCCTGCCCCCCGCCCACACACCTAGCCCCCGCCCCCCCAAACTCCACCATGCCCGCCTCAACTTCCTCATGCTCTCTCAGGGAGAGCATGTCCCAAATTCCAAGCTGCGTTTATAGGCATGTTAAAAAAAATGCAAATCACTGGTGCCTCCCACGACCCCAAAGGGAATAAGCGGTAGAAATGGATGGATGGACTACAATAACAAATATGGCAGTGCCATGTTGGCATTTTTTTCCATAACAAGTTTATTTATTTTGGAAAACCTTGTTACATTGTTTAGTGCATCCAGCGGGGCATCACAACAAAATCAGGCATAATAATTTGTTAATTCCACGACTGTATATGTCGTATCGGTTGATATCGGAATTGGTAATTAAGAGTTGGACATCATCGTGAAATCAAATTATCGGTAAAAAAATCCATTATCAGACATCTCTAATATCGATACTTTTCAAAATCAAGGGCACCAAAGATAAATGTAATTTTTGGCTTGATTTCAAAGGAAAATCTTCCGATATATTAAACATCTGTTTGCACTCAAACAACAATTGAGTAAGATTAAGATAAACATTGTGAATGACATTTCATGGGAGTGACCACAGATGTTGGTCACCAACATCTGTGGTCCTCTCCAAGGTTTCTCATAGACATCCCACTGGGTTGTGAGTTTTTCCTTGCCGTTATGTGAGCTCTGAACCGAGGATGTCATTGTGGCTTGTGCAGCCCTTTGAGATACTTGTGATTTAGGGCTGTATAAGTAAACATTGATTGTTTGATTGATGACAAAATAATAGAATGATAAATGACACAATATGTTACTGCATACGTCAGCAGACTAATTATGAGCCTTTGTTTGTTTACGTACTACTAAAAGACAAGTTGTCTCGTATGTTCAATATTTTGTTTAAGGACTTGAAAGGCCTACTGAAACCCACTACTACCCACCACGCAGTCTGATAGTTTATATATCAATGATGAAATATTAACATTGCAACACATGCCAATACAGCTTTTTAGTTTACTAAATTACAATTTTAAATTTCCCGGGAGTTTCGTCTTGAAAACGTCGCGTAATGATGACGTGTACGCAAGACGTCACGCGTTTTTAGAAAGTATGAGTGCTACGCACACACACACAGCTAAATGTCGTCTGCTTTAATGGCATAATTACACAGTATTTTGGACATCTGTGTTGCTGAATTTTTTGCAATCCGTTCAAATAATATTGGAGAAGTCAAAGTAGAAAGATGGAGTTGGGAAGCTTACTCCACATAAACACACGGTGATTCCTTGTTTAAAATTCCCGGAGCTGAAACTTTACTATTGATCAGAGCGGTCAAGCAGACATGGATCCCAACCGAATGTCAACCAGCAGGTTTCGGTGAGAAAATTGTGGTTAAAAAGTCGCCACTTACCGGATATCAGCTGAGCTTGTGCCGTCCGTACAGCTGCCGTCGACTCCCCTGAGACATTGGCGTCAAGACACCCGTGGACGTACACCTCTGACTATCAGGTAATATTAAACTCACTAAAACACTAGCAACACAATAGAAAGATAAAGTATTTCCCAGAATGATCCTAGTAAATGTGTTTAAAAACATCGGAATCCGTCCCAATGTAATCGCGTTTTTCTTTAACTCGTTTTTTTTTTTGGTTTTTTTTCTGGTCCGCCGCTATCAATATCCTCAAACACGAATCTTTCATCCTCGCTAAAATTAATGGGGAAATTGTCGTTTTCTCGGTCCGAATAGCACTTTTTGTTGGAGGCTCCCATTAAAAACAATGTGAATATGTGAGGAGCCCCCACACTTGCGACGTCATCCTCTGCGACTTCCGGTAGAGGCAGGGCTTTTCTCTTAACACCGACAGTTGCGAACTTTATCCTGGATGTTCTCTACTAAATCCTTTCAGCAAAAATATGGCAAAATCGCGAAATGGTCAAGTATGACACATAGAATGAACCTGCTATCCCCGTTTAAATAAGAAAATCTCATTTCAGTAGGCCTTTAACTGATGTAGAGTCAGATTTGTTGTTAAAATGAAGCCAATAATGCAAGTTTTTTGTGGTCGTCTTTATTTAGAAAAGTATCGAAATAATTTTAGTACCGGTAACAAAATATTAGTATTGTTACAACACTACTCTGGCTGCACAAAAGTCTGCCATGTGTACCACTACACTACCATTGAGGCACCAAAAATGTCTTTACATTTTTACATCAATTACTGACATACCGTGAGAAAGTACAAACAATTCACTACCTGTGGACTTTAAGACAAGAGGCTAAGCTACAGTAGTTTAAAATGCTAATGTTGCTGCACAGCAGTCCGAGGTAGTGCTGAGGTTCTTCTGTCCCCACGGTGCTTGTCTGCTCCCACGAGACCAACAGAGAATAATCAGTCATTAACTGGTGCAGGCCCAGTCTCAGCTCCAGAGTGCCATGTCCCTGGGAGGATCAATAGTCCAGGGTAATTAAAGAGCTGGCCAGGGAGGGAGAACTGCATGGGGGGGGGGCATGTTGCCAGTAAATCCACCGCAACGACAGGATGCCTGCAGCCACAATGACTACAGCACTGACACAGAGCGCCACTAAAGGGAGCTCGACTGACCACACGCCTAAGAAACAAGACACACGGACCGAAACATCGCACACATGAGACCTGGGCGTTTCTTTTTTAGCAGAAGTGGAGCCAGGCGATTTAGCGATAGACTATGCTGTAAAAAATGGACACTGATAACGACGGTGAGTTCGACTTTTTACGTGCACACAAACACCCAGGGATTATTGTCGTGCATCCAAGCAGAAGCTGGATTCTGGAGAGCTGTAAGGACACATGGTGGTTTATTCTACTAAGTCCCTTTTTAGTATGAGGGATGGTTTATTTTGCAACAGGTAAATATTAGCTTTTGTAGTAAAACATCCTTAGCTGCACTTCTGTTTTAAATCAACAATTATATTGTAAAAGACCATTATCTGCAGAGTCATTTCGAATCGTATGCTCCACCGGTTTCTTTAATCTGATTCATTAATGACCCTCACTTCTCTTTAATAAGGACGCACAGGTCTTGCGTTTTTGTGAACCCGTTCGTGCTTTGCTAAGGTTACAGTCAAGCGGATAAATTGATTCCTCAGAAATGCGGGCACTTTGGGGTTACTGATGAATAATTAACTCTTATAATCTTCCGTATAGAGAGATTGGACTAATAAAGACTCGGATGTGAAAGGTGATAAGGCAAGTGATTTGCAGTGTGGTGAAGCTACATAGCTTAACTACATTTTCCCGCAGCTTGGTGATAGCGATCACAACTTTTTGAACGGGTAGTGATTCTTGTCGCTTAGGAGAAAATACAATGACATGGATGAATGAGAACATCCATACATACGAAGAAAATCCATGATGATTGGTTGGTGATCGTGTGATGAGTCACAATTGGCTAATGTTAGGGTGAAAAATTATGGAATGGCCAATCAGAGGTAAGATAAGGCGGGTCATCAAAATCAGGAAGCAAAATTATAACACACTCATGTCACATGACGACAAGGGAGTCGGAGACAGAGGGACGCTTCAAGCTGACCACTCAAAAAAAAAGAAACATACTTGAAAATGGCAGAGGGATTTACCCTCGCAGATTAGATTTTTCTTGTGATGAAGATGACGTCAAGGAAACCCAAAATAATTGTGTCCTTAGCCATACTTAGACAAATGTATGCATTTTAGTTTTTAGTTATAAATTTAGTAACACACGTTAAGGTGAGTTGAGCTCATGAAAAGTTTTACTGTACACAACCATTACCAATTGTTCCCAAACAAAACACAAGTCATTGTTTTTTTTGTTTTTTTGTAAAACTATAGAAATATACTGTTTTTTATACTGTGGGCACACAAAAAGAATAACATTACAGGAGTGGGCCAAAGAGAAGGCAAACTGAAATGAATACATACAGTGGGGTGCGTGGACCCCTAGAGGGAGTTGTAAGGTGTCCCCCGCTCAATGACAGATAATTAGTAGAAATGGACCCTTATTGGGTCCATTTGTACGCGCTCAGTTACATTTACATTGATATTATACATGTGGGTCCATAGATATAAATGCCGTTAAAATTATGTCTGTATAAAATATTTCATACTGAGGGTCATATGTGTATATATACATATATATATATATATATATACATACATATGACCTACATAGCTTATACATATATATATATATATATATATATATATATATATATATATATATATATATATATATATAAATGATAAACGGGTTGTACTTGTATACCGCTTTTCTACCTTCAAGGTACTCAAAGCGCATTGACACTACTTCAACATTTACCCATTCACACACACATTCACACACTGATGGAGAGAGCTGCCATGCAAGGCGCTAACCAGCACCCATCAGGAGCAAGGGTGAAATGTCTTCAGGACACAACGGACTTGACGAGGTTGGTACTAGGTGGGGATTGAACCAGGGATCCTCGGGTTGCACACGGCCATTCATCCACTGCGCCACGCTTATATATATATATATACTGTTTCCCTATGAATTGGGAAATTGTGTTGGATGTAAATATAAACAGAATACAATGATTTGCAAATCCTTTTCAACCCATAGTCAGTTATACACGCTACACAGACAACATATTCGATGTTCAAACTCATAAACTTTATTTTAATTTTTTTTGCTAATAATAATTAACTTAGAATTTCATGGCTGCAACACGTGCCAAAGTAGTTGGGAAAGGGCATTTTCACCACTGTGTTACATCACCTTTTTTTTTAACAACACTCAATAAACATTTGGGAACTGAGGAAACTAATTGTTGAAGCTTTGAAAGTGGAATTCTTTCCCATTCTTGTTTTATGTAGAGCTTCATCGTTCAACAGTCCGGAGTCCCCGCTGTCGTATTTTACGCTTCATAATGCGCTAATGCACCACACGTTTTCAATGGGAGACAGGTCTTAACTTCAGGCGGGCCAGGAAAGTACCCAAACTCTTTTTTTACGAAGCCACGCTGTTGTAACACGTGCTGAATGTGGCTTGGCATTGTCTTGCTGAAATAAGCAGATGACAACATATGTTGTTCCAAAACCTGTATGTACCTTTCAGTATTAAAGGTGCCTTCACAGATGTGTAAGTTACCCATGCCTTGGGCACTAATGCACCCCCATACCATCACAGATGCTGGCTTCTGAACTTTGCATCGATAACAGTCTGGATGGTTCGCTTCCCCTTTTGTCCGGATGACACAATGTTGAATATTTCCAAAAACAGTTTGAAATGTGGACTTGTCAGACCACAGAACACTTTTCCACTTTGCATCAGTCCATCTTAGATGATCTCGGGCCCAGAGAAGCCGGCGGCATTTCTGGATGTTGTTGATAAATGGCTTTCGCTTTGCATAGTAGAGCTTTAACTTGCACTCACAGATGTTGCGACGAACTGTATTTAGTGACAGTGGTTTTCTGAAGTGTTCCTAAGCCCATGAGGTGATATCCTTTAGAGATTGATGTTGGTTTTTGATACAGTGCTGTCTAAGGGATCGAATGTCACGGTCATTCAATGTTGGTTTCCGGCCATGCCGCTTAAGTGGAATGATTTCTCCAGATTCTCTGAACCTTTTGATGATATTATGGACCGTAGATGTTGAAATCTCTACATTTCTTGCAATTGAACTTTGAGAAACGTTGTTCTTAAACTGTTTGACTATTTGCTCACACAGTTGTGGACAAAGGGGTGTACATCGCCCCATCCTTTCTTGTAAAAGACTGAGCATTTTTTGGGAAACTGTTTTTATACCCAATCATGGCACCCACCAATTCCCAATTAGCCTGCACACCTGTGGGATGTTCCAAAAAAGTGTTTGATGAGCATTTCTCAACTTTATCAGTATTTTTTGCAACCTTTCCCAAATTATTTATCACGTGTTGCTGGCATCAAATTCTAAAATGAATGATTATTTGCAAAAAAAAAAAAAAAAAAAAAGTTTATCAGTTTGAACATCAAATATGTTGTCTTTGTAGCATATTCAACTGAAAATGGGTTGAAAATGATTTGCAAATCATTGTATTCCGTTTATATTTACATCTAACACAATTTCCCAACTCATATGGAAACGGGGCTTGTATAAATATATATATATATATATATATATATATATACATCATCATCATCATCATCATCATCATCGGCGGTCACTCGAACGAGAAAGGCGATCCTCCTGGTAGGGGTGTATCCCTTTATGGAGGATGCCTGTGCGTGACTTAGTTTAACGTGGGAAGACTGGTGCACAGATAGTCACCACACGATCCTTGACAGAATCGGGTCAGGGTCCAGTGGCATGGAGTCCAGGACGACTGGGGACCCTTTCCACTGCAGCCTTCTCCTGCCATCGCAGCCGTTGTGGTAGTTTTTAAAATCTACCATCTTCCGCCTGCTTTGCCGTTGAGTTCTTCACCGTATCCTTGGCTGGGGGGCAGTCAATCAGCAGTCCACGCGTATCTCTTATGTTTGCCTTCATTACAATGAGAATGAATCCGTACAGGAGGCACACCAGGTTGGAAATGGCACTGTCGATTTTTGAGATAAGGAAAGGATTTTAAGTGCCCTTTATAGCCCGAAAAATATGGTACTCGTATTATTTTGTATTATATTACAATAAAATAATATACAAAAGTAGGTAGTCAAGGCCACCACAAACCGTGGAGAGGCAAGTGTACCTTCTGATTGCTCAACCCTTCTTTATTTGGGTTGGATGGCGCATATCTGTTTCAGTTTTCTAAAATATTGTTACATTTAGTATGCGATATGTCTTTTAGCAGCGAATGTAATGGCTTTCATGTAAATGACGTCATTATTCTTGTTAATCGGAAGACAAACTGCAGATTAATGTCATACAGTGCGCTAGGGGCTTGTCACCGCCATCTTTCTACAGACACGTAAAGCACGGCTAAAACAAAGTAACGAGGAACTTTTACAACAAAGAAACAGAAGTCAAACTGTTTGTAACCTGTTTGGATTTCATAA
This sequence comes from Nerophis ophidion, assembly GCF_033978795.1. Lineage (NCBI taxonomy): Eukaryota > Metazoa > Chordata > Actinopteri > Syngnathiformes > Syngnathidae > Nerophis > Nerophis ophidion. Next base: position 20,314,038 of record NC_084619.1, read on the forward strand.
CTTGCCTGAGTCAGCCTTCTTTGAACGCTGTACCTGGAAATCATTGGCTCTGTCATTTCAATATAGCACATAATGTGCACACGAATTGAGCTGCAGTGCTAATAAGTAACTTGGGGCATGATTGGCACGAGAGTAATTATACACCTATTCTGCATGGTAGCTGGACACATATTCCACCTTTACTGTGGTCACGCTGTTTGAAGCCAATTCAGAACAATCGTTTACAAAGGTTTAAAAAGCAGAAAGCTTTTTGCCTGCACGTTTTGACATACCAAAAAACTTCTATACTTCCGTGATCCAAAGTTTACATACACATGTAAAGAACATAATGTGTCTTGAGTTTCCAATCATTTCTACAACTCTGATTTTTTTGTGATAGAGTGAATGAAACATATACTTGTTTTTCACAAAACATTCATGAACTTTGGTTCTTTTATGAATTTACTATGAGTCTACTGAAAATGTGAGATGAAAAGGTGAGATGGCGGCGAGGAGGCGGCGACGGCAAGCAAGCGGCGAGGCGGGGAGCGCCGAGAGCGAAGCCTCAATCAAGATCAGGTGCGTAGATTACACACCTGGGGACAATCATGCAATCCTCTCGCACTGGTTAAAAGGGCGGCAGCTGTGAACGCTGGGGGAGAGGCGGGGAGACTGGAAGAAACAGGAGTGCAGCTGACGCAAAGCGGGAGAGAAGGAGAGCCAAAGACAGACGACGAGCGAGCGGAAAAGAGGAGCGGAAGGGCGACCTGGACTGAGGTATTTATTGAAAAATAAACAAAGTCAAACTGCTCGAAGTCATGTTCTTCCTTGGTGGTCCTGGGAAACCTGCAAGACGATGACTTGAGACCGTCACAGTGACCAAATCTGCTGGGTCAAACACTTACATACAGCAACATACATTATCAATTTTGGTCATGTAGAAAAGTTACAATCAATCAAATCATTTTCATGGCATGACCTCTTAACTTCATGTGAGTGATTCTGATTGATAACAACTGTTGCCTTCTCTGAGCCCATTCAAATAGGGCTCATGTGATGCAGTCATTAGACTTTGTTGCAAACACGACAATGGGAAAGTCAAAGGAACTCAGCACAGATCTGAAAAAAAAAAATCATTGACCTGAACAAGTCAGGAAAGTCACTTGGGGCCATTTCAAAGCAGCTTAAGGTCCCAAGAGCAACTGTGCAGACAATTGTTCGTAAGTATCAAGTGCATGGCACCGTTTTCTCACTGCCACAATCAGGAAGAAAACGCAAGCTATCACCTGCTGCTGAGAGAAAATTGGTCAGAATGAACAAGAGTCAACGGAGAAAAGCAGGTCTGCAATGAATTGGAAGCTGCTGGAACACAGGTGTCAGTATCCACAGACAAGGGTGTTTTGCATTGCCATGGACTGAGGGGCTACCGTACAAGAAGGAAGTCCTTGCTCCAGAAACGACACCTTAGGGCTCGTCTCAAGCTTGCTGCTGATCACATGAACAAAGTCAAGACCTTCTGGAGGAAAGTTCTGTGGTCAGATGAAACAAAAATGGAGCTGTGTGACCACAATACCCAGCAATGTGTTTGGAAGAGAAAAGGTGAGGCCTTTAATCGCAGGAACACCATCAAGCATGGTGGTGGTAGTATTATGCTTTTGGGCCTGTTTTGCTGTCAATAGAACTGGTGTTTTATAGAGAGTAAATGGGACAATGAAAAAGGAGGACTACCTCCAAATTCTTCAGAACAACCTAAAATCATCAGCCCGGAGGTTGGGTCTTGGGCGCAGATGGGTGTTCCAACAGGACAATGACCCCAATTATATGTCAAAAGTGGTAAAGGAGTGGCTAAATCAGACTAAAATTATGGTTTGAGAATGGCCCTCCCAAAGTCCTGACTTAAACAACATTGAGAACATGTGGACAATGCTGAAGAAACAAGTCCGTGTCAGGAAACCAACAAATTTAGCTGAGCTGCACCAATTTTGTCAAGAAGAGTGGTCAAAATTTCAACCAGCAGCTTGTGGATGGCTACCAAAAGCGCCTTGTCGCAATGAAACTTGCAAGGGACATGTAACCAAATATTAACATTGCTGTATGTATACTTTTGACCCAGCAGATTTGGTCACATTTTCAGTAGACCCATAATAAATTCATAAAAGAAGCACACTTCCTGAATGTTTTTTGTGACCAACAAGTATGGGCTCTAATCCAATGTTTTTCAACCCTTTTCGAGCCAAGGCACATTTTTTGCATTGAAAAAATACAGAGGCACACCACCAGCAGAAATCATTAAATAACAAATCTCAGTTGACAGTAAAACATCGTTGTCGCAATTGTTGGAAACGACTTTAAACCATAACCAAGCAATTTGGGTCTTGTCTCAAAGTAGGTGTACTGTCACCACCTGTCACATCACGCCCTGACTTATTTTGAGTGTTCCTGTGCGTAGTGTTTTAGTTCTTGTCTTGGCTCATATTTTGCTGGCTTTTTCTTTTTTTGGGGTATTTTCCTGGAACAGTTTCATGTCTTCCTTTGAGCGATATTTCCCGCATCTACTTAGTTTTAGCAATCAAGAATATTTCAGTCGTATTTATCTTTCTTTGTGGGGACATTGTTGATTGTCATGTCATGTTCGGATGTACATCGTGGACGCCGCCTTTGCTCCACAGTAAGTCTTTGCTGTCGTCCAGCATTCAATTTTTGTTTACTTCATAGCCAGTTCAGTTTTAGTTTCGTTCTGCATAGCCTTCCCTAAGCTTCAGTGCCTTTTCTTAAGGGGCACTCGAATTTTGTTTATTTTTGGTTTAAGCATTAAACACCTTTTTACCTGTACACTGCCTCCCGCTGTTCCCAACATCTACAAAGCAATTAGCTACCGGCTGCCACCTACTGATATGGAAGAATATTTACACGGTCACTGCCTAGCTCTCGACAGCACGACACTCGACAACAACACATCAGTTGCAGACTATAATTACTGGTTTGCAAAAAATATTTTTAACCCAAATAGGTGAAAATACATAATCTTTCACGGCACACCAGACTGTATCTCACGGCACATAGTGTGCCGCGGCACAGTGGTTGAAAAACACAATTTTAGACAACACCGACACTCAACAACAACACATCATTTGCAGACTACAATTACTGGTTTGCAAAAAAACATTTTTTACCCCAAATAGGTGAAATTACATGATCTCCCACGGCACACCAGATCGTATCTCACGGCACAGTAGTGTGCCGCGGCACAGTGGTTGGAAAACACTGCTCTAATCACTCTATCACAAAAAATAAAAGTTGTAGAAATTATTGGAAACTCAAGACAGCCATGACATTATGTTCTTTACATGTGTATGTAAACTTTTGACCAAGACTGTATACTGTATGTTCTAATCTTTCCTTTTATTTATCGAGCTTCTCGCCCTGAATTTGACTAAAAGGCAAATGTGTACACAAATATTCCCAGTGGAGTTCTTAATCTCTGTTGTTTTGTTTGTTTAATCTTGAAAGGCCCATTTAGAATTTAGAGTTGATGTGTTTGTCAACTGTGGTGGTTCTACCATGGGTATATTTAATAATAGACACGCTAATGGACCGAACTGGGTAGGGATACTTCATGGCAGAGTGGATGGAAGATTGCAGGTTCAATCCTCTCTGAAGGACAGTGCTGGCTGGTAATTATGCTTGTTTAGCAATTTGGTTGCGCACACTCATATTTCCAGAAGCTGCTTAATAGATCTTGTCTGAAAGTGCCCTACTTTGAAGATGTATTAGTTCATTTTGAAGAGCAGACAGGTGCTCTATTGTAAAGAGGCACAAAACAAGTGTGTTTTTACATACTTCGGATATTAATATCCGAAGTATGTAAAAAACTGTTTCATATTTATATAACTGGTTACCTTGGCTTGGCTGTTTTCCTTTCCTTTATGTGTATGACTGTACTGCTGTTTTCTATTTTGACATTGTGTATTAACACATTAGGAAATCCGAACCTAAAATGCATTGTTTTTGCTCAATAAATCTCTAACGGGTGTAATGAGCTTTCTTATGAATGCAAATAAAACATGTATATTTCAAGAACTCGTGCATAAAAGCAAACAACAAAGTCAAATGTAGTGAAATACTTATGATTTAACTTCAAAGCCAGACGGGGCCTTAGGCAGTAACAATGTATTGTGTACAAAACCCATTCTTGTTTTAATGTTCCATTAAAACATTTTTCTCCACATCAAGGTAGTTGAATATTCAATCATAACCAGTCTTGAGAATATTGAAACATTTTTATAATACTGCATTTTTTGGATGATGAGGTGCCCCGGATTATAAGGCGCAATGCCGATGAGTGGGTGTATTCAGGTCTATTTTCATACAAAAGGCACACCGCATTATAAAGGTCATTGAAGTGGTCATATTATGATTTGTTTCTACATTTAAAACACGTCCTTGTGCTCTACATAACATGTAAAGGTGGTTCTTTGGTCAAAATGTTGCATAGATTATGTTTTACAGATCATCTTCAAGCCGCTTTATGACTGTCTCTTCAGGATGCGTCATTTTGTTGGTGGTTCTTATTTACGGGCCTACACTTTGACAACGTCTTCTTCCAGTCATTTTTGTTGAACCGGTATTTTTGAGCACTTCCATAGCGAGTCTACTGACGGATAGAAGTTAGAACTGTATCCTGCTTTATATTAGAAATGGCAACAGCGGGGGATGAATGCCCCACAACAAGAGGATAAACAATCATATTGTTGATGTACAATTCCATACCAGCTGTATCGATTTACTTTAAGAAAGTGAAGTGTGGGATATTTATTTGTATTTTACTTGTATTAAATGTTTGGATATATTAAGTATTTGGTAGAGCCGGACCGGAACAGGATGGGATAGAAAGAAAAAAAAAAAAGAAGACTTGGGGAATAAATGTGAGAACAAGAGAAAAAAAAAAATAATAATAAATAAATATATATATATATATATATATATATATATATATATATATATATATATATATATACATATATATATATATATATATATATATATATATATATATATATATATATATATATATATACATATATATATATATATATATATATATATATATATATATATATATATATATACATATATATATATGTGGTCATTCATCTATAATCGCAGAATGTGCAAGTGGTTACAAGTAAAAACTACTTTGGGGCTTATCTGGATTACCATCTGGATTCAGGACTTTTTTATTTAACCATCGAGAGGTTTGCGTTCTCCGAGTGCTTTTTAAATATTTTCTGTGTGGCCTTATGATTGTTTTATTAATATTGCACGGATATGCATGTAGCTTAACTAAGTTATTTTTACGATGCAATTATAAATAACCCATAAAAAAAAATTACAAAAAATCACATCCCTGGATGTGATTAATTTTATTTTATATTAGAAGAGGCATTAACACCACACCTGTCATCATTGTGAAGCATGCCAACAGGAAATCCAAAATGGCATTTCTAACAGAGGGAAAACAGCTGAAATCTACAAATGTGTACATGAACGAGCACCTCACGAAACGCAAAGCTGATATAACCAAGAAATGACACAACTTGAGGATACAGGGGTAAATTCAGGGAATTTGGGAGTGCCAACTGCAAAATCTACATTAACTTACTGAATGTGGGCCCAGACAAACATTAGTTTCCAAACTACAGACCTGTTTCTCTACTTCCATAATTTTCTAAAATAATTCCAAAACTGTTGCACAACAGATTGGATATATTCATAAATAAAAATTAAACGCTCACAGACAACCAATATGGATTCAGAGCCAACATTTCAACAACTATGGCATTAATCAAAATAACCGAAGAGATCACCAATGCAATAGATGGCAAAATATAGGTTGCTGCAGTGTTTGTAGACTTATCAAATGCATTTGACACAATCAATCATAATATCTTAATAAACAAATTAGAATGGCATGGTATTAGAGGGTTGGTCTTGAACTGGGTAAGAAGCTACTTATCCAACAGAAAGCAAGGTGGGAAGAGAGGAGAACAAATGTCTTGCCTTCATATCTTGTAGCGTACCTTAGGGATTAATACTGGGATCAAAATTGTTCATTTGTAAAGTTACAAAGGACTTAAAGTTAGTATTATTTGCAGATGACACAAGTGTTTTGTTCAGGAAAGAACACACAGACGCTAATACAAATAATACCGTATTTCCTTGAATTGCCGGCGGGCCTTGAATTACTGCCGGGTCGAACTCGCTTCGCAAAATAATTAGCGCATGCTTAGTATTACCGCCTGGTCAAACTTGTAACGTCACGAATGACACTTCCCCTGTCATCATTTTCAAAATGGAGGAGGCTGATTTCAATACCAGTAATTTGAAATCGCATAAAGGGAAGAAGATTAAGAGCTATTCAGAAGGACTTAAGGTCCAAGCTAAAAAGAACAGTAAGCAGCTATGTTTTATTAAGATACCGTAGCTGCATGTGTCCAATATGAGTCATTATATGACTCCCGCCTCCTGGTGGTAGAGGGCGCTAGTGATCCTTCTTGCGACTACTCGGCTGCAGAAGAAGTGACAATGAGTGACGTGATATGTGCTGGGACGGATATGACGCGGGGGGTGCACGACGGACCTTTTAGGATGTAACACTCCTATGCTGGCTTTGTAAACAACCGGGCTGAAATAAAGCATGTTCTAGTCCTTAATACCCAGTGTATTATTTATACAATAACACTTCCTGGTGGCAGCGGTGGGATAAAGAGATCACCCACGGAGCAGAACGGAAGGGGGAGTTGTACGAGGATAATTCTGTCGTCGCCCGCACTTGAGGAGCCGAGCTAACTGATAGCAGCGGTCTGATAGCAGTTTTCTAAACTGGACTTTCAATCAAAGCAGGAGGTAATAAAAGCAGATCTCCATCGAGACAGAGAGACTTTTAAAACTGAAGAAAGATAAGGAAGACTTCTATAAACAAGTTATCGATGCTTTTGATCAGAAGGAGCTGGCGTGGACTTCATTTATAAGTAAAGGTAAGACCACAATAAACAAATGTTTATTAAATGTGCTTTTCATGATGGTATCCTTACATCACACTCAAATTTTTACTGCATGCCTTTGGTAAGTGCCGGAGTGAGAAGAGGTTTTAAAATAATTAGCGCATGCTTATCTTTACCGCATGTCTTTGGTAAGCGCAGGAGTGAGAAGAGGTTTTAAATGAATTAGCGCCCTGGCAGCAATTCAAGGAAATATGATAAAAGAAGAAGTGAACAAATTAAAAAGATGTTATGACAAAAACAGACTGTGGATGGCCTAGAGCCGTGGAGGTGCGTTGTTGGCACGCGAGAGCACAGCCAGGCTGCTTCCAAGTTTAACAAAGTCTTTTGTTCGTTCCAACACAATATTCTTCTTGCTCTCAAAGTCTTTTCGATTTGATTGCTTCTGTTTTTCAGCAGTATCTTTTATTCACGCTATTTGGCCCGTGTCTCTCCGTCGTGGAATCCTCCTTCTCATGGTCTCCAGCGCTCCTGATAAAGAGACAGGTGATTAGACGACTCGTTCCAGCTGAGAAATCTCCTCACCTGTCATTGCTGGCTCCTGCACATGCCCCGTCCACCACGCCCCTCCACACAAACTATTCTGTTACAGAGAACAAAGAAATGGGATACAACGGTTATGAGATGAAAAGGGGATTGGGTTAAATAAGATGTGTTTCTTCCTACTCCGTTTCAGACGTGCTGTAACAACCGGAAATATGTGATGCATTACATTGTAATTGTATTAAATGCATGTTTGAAAGAAAATGCAACTTAACCGAACTGCATTAGCTCAATTTATGGTTCTGTCCTCATCATCATGTCAGGCTTGTCCCTGGCAGTTTTGGTCTATGTCTTAGTTTTTCCTCTGCATTTGTCTTTAGTTCCTGTCAGCACTCTTATTTTGGTTCTGATTCCTGTTTGTCTCCCTGAGTGCTGTGTAACCCTCAGCTGTGGCTGATTGGCACCTGGCCACACCTGGGATCAATCAGCCAGCCACTATTTAAGACCTGTTTTCTCCTCCAGTCAGGGCTGGATTATTGTCGTGTCAATGTCATTTTCTACTTGTCATTCCTACTGGTCGTGTGATTGCAGCGTAGCGGTAAGCTATATTTGGTAGATGTTTGTAGCTCACTGTTTTTTGTTCCCTGCTTCCGATTTGTTTGTTCATAGCCCTTAGTTTGTTATATCCGCCCACGTGCGTGCTTTTTGTTTGTACCCTTTGTTTGTTCTAGTTCTAGTATTTTGAATTGAACTATGTTTTCCTGCAAAATGCCTCCCTCCTTCTCTGCATCATGGGGTTCGACACCAAATAACCATGACACATCACACTTTTCCACTTTGCTATCCGATGTTCGGCATCGGCAGAGGCCACCACAGTGGATATGTTTCTTTTACTTTTTATTCATAGCTGTATGTAGAAGTGTCTGGTTGTATCTGCTGCTTTAATGTCTTTAATGTCCTTTGTGTTCGTTGATGTTTGATGTTTCCCTCTTACACACATGTAAGAGGGATGTGTACTATGGCTATGAGTTGTTTTTTTTTCCCCTTGGCCTCAGTCTGCACCCCCTCTCCAGGGCCCAGGCTAAGACCGATTTTTTTATTTTATTTTAATCTTCTATCTTTTTTCTCCCCCCCATGTTTACCTGTATCTCATCTTTTTTTGTAAGGGGCGCTGGAAGCCGGCAGACCCGTCAGCGATCCTGTTCTGTCTCCCTGTAATGTTTGTCTGATCTTGAATGGGATTGTGCTGAAAATTGTAATTTTCCTGAAGGAACTCTCCTGACGGAATAAATAAAGTACTATCTAATCTAATCTAATCTAATCACTGGTATACTTCTATGGTGGTATCATAAAAAAAACAAAAAACAAAGAAACTCATACGTTTTGAGATATGCAAATGTCTCACATGACTAAATGGATAATGTCCATTTTTACGGGTATTAAACATCAAGAATATACATTACTATCTAAACTAAATTGTTTTTTTTTATATTAAGTTACAAGTTTTTAAAATCTCAATTATGCTCTTGTGACTTGTAATGATTTACCATATACAGGTCTTTCCGGGCAAAGAACATAACCCCGTCGTGTATGCCGGCCCTTCCAGGGACTTCATCCTGCCTGATCCCCAGGGTTCATTGATTATTTGAACTATTGATCGGACTGATGTTCTCTCCATTAGGATGTACAGGAAAACTTTGTCCACCATTCAAGGTGGCAGTGAACGAGTTAGACGGCGGCAGCGGGAGCTGACATCTATTGATTTTACGGGACAGTGACTCTGATGGCTCTGAACAGCCTTGGATCGACAAGCCGTCCCGAGGCGAAGGATGGTCTTGAGCTGACTGGAGAAAAAGCAGCCAACATTCCACAGCTCGACAAAAACTAAAGTGAGTGTAATGTATGATAGCAATTGATCGCCGGCCACACTTCAGTCTGGCCCGCGAATCGTCACAAGTTTGATAAGGATTTCGGCCTACAGGATTACTTTCAATCGTCCTGAAGTTTATTCAAACATGCCACCATCTAGTGGATGACGGTTGTAAATTAGGTCATTGACTATATTTTACTCCGAAACAATGGAGCATAGCATCAATTTTTATGATCAAGTAGAGGATTTTATTTTTTGTTTTTGTTTCATTGCCATGCAAGTTTTATAGTGTTTTATTGCTGTGGATTTTAAATTGCATGTTTTCATATTTTAGGATTTGATTATAGTTGTATTTGCATGTTTTTATATTTTAGAATTTGGTTGTATTTTGAATTGCACGTTTTTACATTTTAGAATTTGATAGTCTTTTTTTTTTAATTGCATGTTTTTACTCCTTGTGGACTTTGCTGGTATTTTAAGACATTGCCCTTTTTAGCTGGTTGCCCCTAACAACCAAAGTGCCCAATCCAACGGCACGGGAAATTGGACGCACCTGTGGAGCGTTAGGACTGCACGTTTAAAAGGTGAGACAAAAAGGGGAAGAAAGAGGTTGGAGCAGGGTCGACAGAGGAAAAACGGCAGACTTTGCCAGGAGGAGAGGGAACGGCAGGGTTCGGCAGGTTCTGGCCGGAACGGGGAAGAATCTGCGGCTTGGCCGAGATCGACCGGGTAGACGCACACAGGCTGGGAAGGAACCCTCGGACCACGCAGTAGACCCCGCAGGCTATCGAAACGAACCCCAAGACGCTCACAACAGGCAGGGGCAGAGAAAACTCTGCCGCCCAAGTAAGTGCCGTACTGTTGTGGATCTGTGGGGACACCCAACTGCCTTTGGCTGTGGGCTTCAAGTTGGTTACGATGACAAACTACAGTCGGGTCGATACCCCGATGAGGACGATGAACATGCAGATGAGCTTCCTTTTGACGGTTTCTCACAGTTTGTGTAGCAGCTGTATGGGTGGCTGGTCTCAGGCGATCATGGAGGTGCACCTGCTGGATGCAAAGGTCCTGGGGAGGCCGGGTGGATGTACTGCCAAATTCTCTGAAACGTCTTTGGAGACGCCTTTTGGTAGTGAAATAAACACGGGATATTCCTGTAGTCAGCATGCCAACTGCACGCTCCCTCAAATCTTGTGGCATCTTTGGAATTGTGCTGTGTGATAAAACTGCACATTTCAGAGTAGCATTTATTTGTGGGCAACCTAAGGCACACCTGTGCAATAATAATGCTGTTCAATCAGCATCTTTATATGCCAAACCTGTGCGGTAGGATGGATTACCTTGGTAGAGAAGAAATGCTCACTCTCACAGATTTAGACAAAATTGTGAACAATATTTGAGAGGAATAGGTCTTTTTTGAATATCGTAAAAGTTTAAAATTTTTAAATTCAACTCCTGAAAAATAGGAGAAAAAAAACAAAGTGTTTTGTTTATATTTTTGTACAGTGTTATGTACACAATAGGCTATGGACAATTTTTTTTTTAGCCCAATGCGCCACTAAGCCTAAAAGTTTGGAGACCCTTGCCTTACATGAATACAATTCAAGAACATTGACTTCTTTACGATTCAAGAACAATAACTTCATCCGATTTTTTATGAATACTTGGGCCTACTGAACAACTGTTTTTCAGTGTTGGTCATTATGGTTGTAATTGGAAAGCCAAGTTTTTTATGAGGTGATGCTTGGTGGAAAAAGTTTAAGAATCTCTGCTATAGGTTTTTTGGACGTGATGTGCAGAATACGGCTAGTAAATGTAAGCTGATTGACTTTTCCTTTTTGGAGCATGAAATAATGCTGAGAGAGCACACGCAATAAACATATGCTCATTTTACTGCACAGTTGCTTTGGTTTACCTTTGCAGGATACAACATGCTTGTTGTGAATATAAGAAAGTTCACAATAGTTCAGTGATTATGTTGCCATGGAAACTCAGATGGCATAAAGTAAACTCAAAGTTCAATAGAATGGTGTAAAGGCCTTCTGAAACCCACTACTACCCACCTGATAGTTTATATATCAATGATGAAATATTAACATTGCAACACATGCCAATACGGCCTTTTTAGTTTACTAAATTGCAATTTCAAATTTCCCGGGACTTTTTTCTTGAAAATATCGCATAATGATGACGTGTATGCGTGACGTCACGGACTGTTATGAATATGAGCGCTGCGTACACACACAGCTAAATGTCGTCTGCTTTAACGGCATTATTACACAGTATTTTGGACATCTGTGATAGTGTTATTTCTAATTCTATTGGTATTATTATTATTATTATTATTGTTGCACAATAATATTCATTGTCATTTCTGTGTTATTATTATCTACTTCACAAAATGGTTGTTTGCTATAATTATTTGTATCATATTTGCACACATCCCATTTGCTGTTGTTGTTTTTGTTGTCGCTCTGTGTTTTCCCCCTTTTGTCTTCGCAATTTCCCCCTCTGTCTTCTTTTTTTTCCTTTTTATATACCCTCCTGCGCCAAACATTAAAATAAATCAATTTAATAAAGTCAAATACAAATAAGGCAACAAGAGAAGTATCCTACACTTATCTTATGTAAAGTACATTTGTACGGCATATATGGACATCTTTATCAACAATATGATTTGCCTGAGTGGCTGGACAGGACATATTAAAAAAAATAAAAAATTCTAATAATTGCATTGCATGCAGGCACACGCACTACTTTTGCAATACATTCACATTCATGCAGAATATTTCTGTAAATGATCTCTGTCCGCCCCTGTGCTATTTCCCCTGTATTATATGATTGATTAATCAAGTCCACATGAATAAAGTCACCACCCACATCTTGTGAAATGTTTGGGTGAGTGAGCGCAATGACAGTTTGATGAAGAAGCAATCTGGCGGACGGACAAAGAAAAGGTGATTGAAATTCATTGCTTTTGAATGGCTGTCATTTTAGTCCTGGTCCGATTTTTTTCCGCAAGCACCGGGTCTTTCCCAAAGCTGCAATTAAAAAACGGGGTGCTATGAATCACTGCAGCGATCAAACACAGGCAGTGACTCTAATCACAGACATTGAAGAATGAGGGGTTTTTTTTGAAAATGGGAAAACTGTGATGACACTTTAATAGTCAAAGTCCTGTCACTGAAATGTAGTTTTTGGGCATTTGCTAACCCTTTTGTCAGGTTGATCTGCCCTTCCCAATGTAATGAAAGGAAAATATGAGGTACCTCTATTGACTTTTTATGACTAATAAATCAAACAAAAAATAAAACCAGTCCTGTTATTTACTGGGTATATATACCGAAAACCGTTTGTTTTTGTTTTGTTGGTACCGCTTTCTTATTGGGTCGGTACAAGGTGACCGTTTTGTATTTTCGGACAAATAAATGATGACACTATGTAAAACAACGTCCAAAGCATCAAATTATTAGGTTCATTCATTTTGTCATGAGCTGGCAGGCAGTATCGGATACCTTTGTTTATGGGGTTTTGTAGTCTCGGACTATGTCGTCACAGAACTGTGAGTTGGAAGTACATTATCTCACGGTCTCAGCCATAGGACTCCACTTCAGACTATGGGGAAACACAAAAAAAGGTCGGCTGAAGTATAATTTTCTTTTAATCTTGGTATGAACATGATAACAACACATAAATGCTGCTAAATAATACACATGTATCTGTTCTGAATCGATCGGAGCGATTGCGGTTGTACCGAATGTTGTGACCGGGTGAATCTACGTAATGTTTAAGAAGTTTACTTTCAACTGGGCCTGGAAAAAAAAATAGCGGTAACAGCTTCAAGATATATATTTTTAAACAGTGCACATTTTCAAACAACTAGTATAATCCATCCCGCCATCCATTTCCTACTGCGTGTCCCTTTCGGTTAAAATTGATAATTAAAAAGAGGGTGGGCGTGGTTTTATTTGCAATTTAGAAACGCCTCCGGAATCAACCATCTTGCAAACACTCAAACAAATTTTGACATAATTTACATCAACACATATCCAATACTAATTATCTAGACCACAAGGGAGTATAGATTAAAATCAACATAGATTTAAGATTCTGGACCTATGATACAACTGTCTGTACTTTTTATCCACCTAAACGTTGTAGTTATTCCGCAGACAACAGGTGATGACGTACAGTAACACCTGCTTGTCTCTAGTGAGTGCTATATGTTTAAAAGTCAGAGAAGGCATTTGTAGCGTCTCAGCTGAACTGTCCTCTGGGTTTGAATCTCGAAGCAATGACCTTGCCAGAGAAATTTTCCACCCAGAGAAAACAATCCATATTAGAATGTTTGTGTTTGAGCGAAAATATACAAACTTAAATATTTTACTGTAAATGTTCATTGTCGGTCTGCAGTGTCTTCATACTTGGCCTTAAAGGGCCTACATCATCTATAAGATGTTATCCAATGTGGGATGTAGTCCAGAAATCACAAAAAGTCTGAGTGCCCAGAGCTCTGCCCATCCTTCAGATTTTGTTGCAGCTTTAGGGTAACCTTGGATGGTTGCCATTATCTTCCGGATTTGTCGACACACCAGGGCATCGTGCGTCTAGCAACAATTGTTACGTCAGGCCTGGCAGGTTTTCCTGATGGAGAAGATTTGGCCAATTCTGTTGAGAATCCAGTTAAACAATTCCATTGTTTGAATTTTGAAAAAGGTTGCAAAAGGTGTAAGCCCAAATACCACTGATCCTGTCAATTGCGTCCAAGTGGGTAATGAAACAATTTCACTAAATAAAGCTGAAAGACAGCAAAATGTTGGATTGCAGCAAACTTGAATGCTGCATCCTTTTCATTGCAACCTCTCAACCTAATCCCCAACAATGCTTCCACAATTAACTCTGCTAATATGAGTTACTGTTATTGTTTTGCTTCCACTAACTTCACTTTTTTCTGGCTTAGCAGACAGGGAACAGGTTGCCCAAAAGGACTCCAACCCATTTGTTATACCGTATTTTCTGGACTATAAGGCGCACTTAAAATCCTTTTTTTTTTTTCCTCAAAACACAACAGTGCGCCTTATAACTGAATATACGGAATAATTCTGGTTTTGCTGACCGACCTCGAAGCAATTTTGTTTGGTACATGGTGTAAAGATAAGTGTGACCAGTCAAACATAAGATATTAGTGTAGACTGCACTATGATCGCGATTTGACTCAAGTAAACAACACAAACATTTCATATATTCCATTGAAAATATAGAACATTACACACGGTGCTCAAAAATCAATCAAAATGTTTTAGTACAACTTTGGTAAGCTATGAAGCCGCACCGCTTGATGTGCTTCAACATACGAGTATTATTATGGTGTGTGTATAAGGTAATAAACATTTTGTATCACAATATTATGCAAAAGCAACTTTTCTTAACCTCTGGTACCTGCTGATCTGTATTTGGGCTCTGCATAGATCCTGAAAAATTGTGCGAGTCTGCCTTTGTAGTCCGTGTTGACTCCGTAGTTGATAAGCTTCTTCTTTTTCTTTATCTTCTTGTTATGTGACATTCATCTTCCGCTGTTGCCATCCATCCCTCCATCTTCTTCCGCTTATCCGAGGTCAGGTCGCAGGGGCAGCAGCCTAAGCAGGGAAGCCCAGACTTCCCTCTCCCCAGCCACTTTGTGTAGCTCTTCCCGGGGGATCCGGAGGCGTTCCCAGGCCAGCCGGGAGACATAGTCTTCCCAACTTGTACTGGGTCTTCCCCTTGGCCTTCTACCGGTCTGACGTGCCCTAAACACCTCCCTAGGGAGGCGTTTGGGTGGCATCCTGACCAGATGCCCGAACCACCTAATCTGGCTCCTCTCGATGTGGAGGAGCAGCGGCTTTATTTTGAGTTCCTCCCGGATGGCAGAGCTTCTCACCCTATCTCTAAGGGAGAGCCCCGCCACCCGGCTGAGGAAACTCATTTCGGCCGCTTGTACCCGTGATGTTATCCTTTCGGTCATGACCCAAAGCTCATGACCATAGGTGAGGATGGGAACGTAGATCGAGAACTTTTCCTTCCAACTCAACTCCTTCTTCACCACAACGGATCAGTACAACGTCCGCAATACTAAAGACGCCGCACCAATCCCCCTGTCGATCTCACGATCCACTCTTCCCCCACTCATGAACAAGACTCCTAGGTAATTGAACTCCTCCACTTGGGGCAGGGTCTCCTCCCCAAACTGGAGATGGCACTCCACCCTTTTCCGGGCGAGAACCATGGACTCGGACTTGAAGGTGCTGATTCTCATTCCGGTCGCTTCACACTCGGCTGCGAACCGATCTAGTGAGAGCTGCAGATCCCGGCCAGATAAAGCCATCAGGACCACATCATCTGCAAAAAGCAGAGACCTAATCCCGCGGCCACAAAACCAGAACCCCTCAACGCCTTATCTGCGCCTAGAAATTCTGTCCATAAAATTTATGAACAGAATCGGTGACAAAGGACAGCCTTGGCGCAGTCCAACCCTCCAAGGAAATGTGTCCGACTTACTGCCGGCAATAAAGACCAACCTCTGACACTGATCGTACAGGGAGCAAACCGTTACAATCACACCCCATACTCTCTGAGCACTCCCCCACAGGACTTCCCTAAGTCCACAAAGCACATGTAGACTGGTTGGGCAAACTCCCATGCACCCTCAAGAACCCTGCCGAGAGTTTAGAGCTGGTCCACAGTTCCACGACCAGGACGAAAACCACACTGTTCCTCCTGAATCCGAGGTTCAGCTATCCGGCGTAGCCTCCTCTCCAGTACACCTGAATAAACCTTACCGGGAAGGCTGAGAAGTGTGATCCCACGATAGTTGGGAAACACCCTCTGGTCCCCCTTCTTAAAGAGAGGGACCACCACCACCGTCTGCCAATCCAAAGGTACCGCCCCCGATGTCCATGCGATGCTGCAGAGTCTTGTCAAACAAGACAGCCCCACAGCATCCAGAGCCTTAAGGAACTCCGGGCGGGTCTCATCCACCCCTGGGGCCTTGCCACATAGGAGCTTTTTAACTACCTTGGCAACCTCAGCCCCAGAAATAGGAGAACCCACCACAGATTCCCTAGGCACTGCTTCCTCATAGGAAGACGTGTTGGTGGGATTGACGAGGTCTTCGAAGTATTCCTTCCACCTATCCACAACATCCGCAGTTGAAGTTAGTAGGACACCATCCGCACCATTCACAGTGTTGACAGTGTACTGCTTCCCCTTCCTGAGCCGGCGGATGGTGGTCCAGAATCGCTTCGAAGCCGTCCGGAAGTCATTTTCCATGGCTTCCCCGACCTCCTTCCATGGCTTCCCCGACCTCCTCCCATGTCCAAGTTTTTTCCTCCGCGACCACTGAAGCTGCACACCGCTTAGTCTGTCGGTACCTGTCCACTGTCTCCGGAGTACTATGAGCCAAAAGAACCCGATAGGACTCCTTCTTCAGCTTGACGGCATCCGTCACCGTTGGTGTCCACCAACGGGTTCTAAGATTACCGCCCAACAGGCACCAACTACCTTGTGGCTCCAATCAGCCGCCTCGACAATAGAGGTGCGGAACATGGTCCATTTGGACTCAATATCCAGCACCTCCCTTGTGACATGTTCAAAGTTCTTCCGGAGGTGGGAATTGAAACTTTCTCTGATAGGAGACTGCCAGACGTATGCAGCAAACCCTCACAATGCATTTGGGCCTGCCAGGTCTGTCCGGCAACCTCCCCCACCATCGTAGCCAACTCACCACCAGGTGGTGATCGGTAGAAAGCTCCGCCCCTCTCTTCACCCGTGTGTCCAAAACATGAGGCCGCATATCCGATGACGCAACTACAAAGTCGATCATGGAACTGCGGCCTAGGGTATCTTGGTGCCAAGTGCACATATGGACACCCTTATGTATGAACATGGTGTTTGTTATGGACAAACTGTACCGAGCACAAAAGTCCAATAACAAAACACCGCTCGGGTTCAGATCCGGGCGGCCATTCTTCCCAATCATGACTCTCCAGGTTTCATTGTCGTTGCCAACATGAGCGTTGAAGTCCCCCAGCAGAACAAGGGAATCACCCGAGGGAACACTCACCAGTACTCCCTCGAGTGTACCCAAAAGGGTGGGTACTCTGAACTGTTGTTTGTGCGTAAGCCTCCCTCCGAAGGCAGAGGGAGGCTACCCTTTCGTCCACAGGGTTGAACTCCAACGTGCAGGCTTTGAGTCGGGGGGAAACGAGATTTGCCACCCCAGCACGTCGCCTCTCACTGCCGGCAACGCCAGAGTGGAAGAGAGTCCAGCCCCTCTCGAGAGAAGTGGTTCCAGAGCCCTTGCTGTGCGTCGAAGTGAGTCCGACTACATCCAGCTGGAATTTCTCTACTTCACGCACTAGATATGGTAACACTAGCGAGCAGTAGAGAAAATGGAGTGATTTTTGACAAAGTGCATCTGAAGGTTGATACGTTGATACGTTTCCTTTGACTCTTTGAGGTGACGTTCCACGTCCCAAGAGATAACTTATGTAGCCGAGGATCGGACCGCCAAGTGCCCTGCCTTCGGCTGCCGCCCAGCTCACATTGCATCCGACCTCTATGGCCCCTGCTATGGGTTGTGAGCCCATTGGAGGGGGGACCCACGTTGCCTCTGCAGGCTGTGCCCGGCCGCTGTTGCCATTTCTAATCAAAATTAGTGTAAAGTTCTTACTTATATCACTCAGTAAACTCGCCATGAAAGCGCTAAAACATACCAGTGTAGTGAGTTTACATTATTCACTCAATAAACTTTAGTCATTAGAGAGTTCCGTTCTGACGTTTTTTTATGGGACACATTTCCGGTGTTGTTGTTTCCGGATGAGGACATGCTGCTTTGTTATTGATTAAAGTAAAGTTTGAATGTCAATGAAAATAGTTAGCTCCATCTTTTGACACTTTTTCCTCTCCCGTCCTTGCACGCTACACCGCTACAACAAAGATGACGGCGAGAAGACGCTGCCGAAGGTGAGCCACTTATATAAGACCACCCACAAAACGGCGCATCCAGAAGCGACTCTCAGAAAGCGCCTTGAAGATGATCTGTAAAAAGTAATCTATGCACCATTTTGACCAAAGAACCAACATTACATGTTATGTAGACCACGAGAAAGTGTTTTCAATTTAGAAAAAAATAATATAAAATATGACTCCTTTAAAGCGCCCTATAATCAGGTGCGCCTTAAATATGACAAAAAAAATCAAAAATAGACCATTCATCAGCAGTGCTCCTTATAATTCCGTGCACCCCGTGTTCCGGAAAATACGGTACTTTTCGATGTCAAATAGTTATTAAAATATTTCATCCCTACCTTTTCATTCCTCATTAATGTGCATTAATGTGAATCATGAGTAACTACAAATTATTGCTAGTGCATTGTAACGTCGTAGCTGAGACACATTTTCTCGTAATTGTAATCTACATTGGCAAATGGGTTACTGCATTTCCACGGAAAAGGGGGGGGAAATGCCCAGGAATAGATTAACAGAGCAACCTTTTATGTTTTATCACTGCAAGACACTCACAGATGTGGCCAGGTTGCTTTTAAATCATTGAGTCAATTAGTTGGTCCATATGGTGCAACAGTGATTTGGGTATGAAAGAAAATCAGAGTTGGATGTGAAGAGAAAGTCTCAAAGGGGCCTCCTCCCCACCCCCAAACGAGTGAAGGTCCCTCAGGGCGATCCTTATGAACACCTGACTGACTGGTTTGTGGCCATGTGCTGCTTGTGATAGCTTCAGCAAAGGTAAAGGTTTCAAATGAGATAGGGGACAGCGCACCTGATCCAAGACCAGCTGTTAACAAGTCGTGGAAGGCTCATTAGATTCACATCATCCCAAATTCAGAAGAAATGTCTGACAGGAACAAAACACTTTCAAAAGATGTTCATGATGTTGGTTTTCATTTTTGTTGGACAATATGATGGAAAATTTGCCCAGGTTTGGGAAATAAAGATGTGACGTTTGTTAACGAGTCAAATATTTTGAACGGATCTTTGAAGTGACCGACGAAAACTGATTCACAGCTGCAAGCAGTTCATTTGCAAGCTGTTTTGCAATGCAAATTCCCCTGGCTGCCTTTATCTGTGCAACACCTGACTGGACTGGAGCCACATTGACTGAAAACCCCCACAAAATGACAGAGTCAAAGCAAAACGTATCAACCTTCAGAAGCACTTTATCAAAAATCACTCCATTTTCTCTACTGCTCGCTAGTGTTACCATATCTGAGTTATTGTGCAGAAATATGGGGAAATAACTACAAAAGTACACTTCATTCATTAACGGTGTCACAAAAAAGATCAGTTAGAATAATACATAATATTGGATATGGAGAACATACAAACCCTTAGTATATTGAGTAAAATATACTGAAATTCCAGAACATAAAGAATTTGCAAACAGCTAAAATTATGCACGAAGCAAACTATCATTTGCTACCCAAGAATATACAACAATTCTTCTCAACAAAAGAGTAGGAATATAACCTTGGAGGAAAAATGTAATTTAAAACATTTGTATGCACGTACAACACTTAAGACCTTCAGTATATCAGTATGTGGAATTAAATTGTAGAATGGATTAAGCAAAGAAATCAAACAATGTACTAATATGATCCACTTTAAGAAACTCTTCGAACTTAAAGTGTTTACAAAGTACAAAGAAGATAAACATTCTGAATTTATTTCATCCATCCATTCGTTTTCTAGATAATCTTACTTATCTCACCATATGAAATATAACTTAATTCTTTTTTTTTTCTTTATTAATTTTTTTATATGAAATATAACTTAATTCACTAAGTTTTTATTTTTATTTTTTTGTGATTACTTATGGAGTATATTGTGAGTAAATTGAGAATTTGAAGTGAACAAAAGTTTTAGCAACTGCTACCTAAAGGAACAGTGGTAGGATTAAATAAGCTCTGCTTCTTCCTCCTCCTTTTTGAACATGTTTAATAGAGGAATTGGAAATTGTGTTGTATCATCTTGTATGCATGCATGTTCGAAATAAACACAAACTCAACTCCACTCAAAAAACTAAACTTTTCTGTTCCATTTGTGTTTGTAATGAATGTGTTGCGTAGCCTGGGTTAGGTGTTCAAACACAAAAAAAATGTGTTCAATTTTGCATTGACATAATTTTTTTTTAATTCATTTAATTTTTATTTTCTACACGCAAAGGGCACGATCTACTAAAGGTCAGTGTGTATTAAAACACATGCAAATTTGATAGCACACGCAACGCTGATTTACAAAACTTGTGTCCAGAGTATTGTGTCTCTTAAAGGCCGACTGAAATGAGATTTTCTTATTTAAACGGGGATAGCAGGTCCATTCTATGTGTTGTACTCGATCATTTTTGCGATCTTGTCATATTTTTGCTGAAAGGATTTAGTAGAGAATATTCACGATAAAGTTCGCAACTTTTGGTGCTGATAGAAAAGCCTTGCCTTTACCGGAAGTCACAGACGATGACGTCACAAGGGTGAGGGCTCCTCACGTCCTCACATTGTTTATAATGGGAGCCTCCAGCGGCAAGAGCTATTCGGACTGAGAAAACGACAATTTCCCCATTAATTTGCGCAAGGATGAAAGATTTGTTGATGATGAGCAGCGGTAGTGTGAGCGTTTCAGATGTAATTAGACACATTTACTAGGATAATTCTGGTAGATCCCTTATCTGCTTATTGTTTTAATAGTGTTTTAGTGAGATTGTAAAGACATACCTCAAGGTCGGATGGCTGCAGTGAACACGCAGTGTCTCAGAGAGAAGCCGAAGAGCCAAGCTCACAGCTGCTTTTCAAAAGGCTACTGCAGGAGGACGAATAATCCAATGATGTCTCCGGTAAGATATATATCACAATGTTCCCATCCAAAAACATGCTGGTTGACGTAGAGAAACATGTTTGCTTGACTGCTCTGTGTTAAAAACAAAGAAACACTGGCTGTGTCTCGGTGCTAAAGACAGCTGCAATACACCGCTTTTCACCAACAGCATTATTCTTTATAGTCTCCATTGTTAATTGAACAAATTGCAAAAGATTCAGCAACACAGATGTCCAGAATACTGTTTAATTGCATGATGAAAAGAGACGACTTTTAGCCGCAAATGGTGGTGCGCTAATATTTCCTGACAGTCCGTGACGTCACGTGCACGCATCATCATTCCGCGACGTTTTCAACTAGAAACTCCGTGGGAAATTTAAAATTGCATTTAAGTAAACTAAACCGGCCATACTGGCATGTGTTGCAATGTTAATATTTCATCATTGATATATAAACTATCAGACTGCGTGGTCGGTAGTAGTGGGTTTCAGTAGGCCTTTAAGTGAGCAAAATATGGAGCGCATTCCATTTAGCGTTTTTGTCTTTGTGAATATGCAGAGTATATTCTGATCATCAGAACGCTCACAACACGGGGCAGAGAACATGCAAATGTAGTTATTTATCACAGGCACTGTGATTTATTGAGACTGAAATTGTTCTGCAGCGCCTGTTTCGCGTTGTTATCAAAGCACGGCTATAGAAAGAACGTGCAATCGGGCAATAGCGAAGAAAAAGCTGTGATTAAGTGGGCCATAGCGCTGCAAGCTACGTGTGCTTGTCAAAATATTTGGACCATTGAAAATTTAAATATTTTAAATATGGTTATTTCAGCAATATTATGTTATAATTTTTTAGCTGCTGGATCAAACTGATGCATTTTGATGTAATTTCCTATAGAACATGTACTGTATTATTAACATATTTCCTATATGGGGAAAAAAAATCTTTGTCTGGAACATTCCAGGGCACACTGGCAGTCAGTGCCAGCATCTTCCATGAGCACACCTTCAGCGCGGTAAAAAAAAAAAAAGGCAGTGGGTTCTGTCATAGATGCTTTTGGATTGCGTCTAAAATGCCCATAAAATGTGGTACATAACAGTCTGCTGCTTGTTTCAAAGCATATCCAAATACCACATTTAGAAGCACGATAATATGAATGTGCAGTAAATGACAGCGTGAATTTAAGTTTCACCGTAAATAACTATGTGGAAAGTCACATAGTTATGCGGTCCTGAAGGTAAAAGTTCAGTCACACTTTTCTAGCAGTTATATTTTTTAGATTTAACACACATTTAGCTCATTTCCATTGCATTTAAGTTGGAATCAAAGGTTAATTCTAAATATTGTATCTTAATGGTAAATCTATATGTTAAATATAAATCATACATCTAAATCTAAATGCTATATCTAAACCCTCAATCTTAAATGTAAATTTGTAATAACTAAAACTAAATGTTAAATCTAAATACATTTTAATTCTACATTTTAAAAGTTAACCTTACATCTAAACCTGAATGTTAAATCCATCCATCCATTTTCTACCGCTTGGTCCTTTCGGGGTCGCGGGGGGCGCTGGCGCCTATCTCAGCTATAATCGGGCCGAAGGCGGTGTACACCCTGGACAAGTCGCCACCTCATAGCAGCCTAAATGTTAAATGTAAATCTTAATTCTAAATGCTGAATCAAAATCAAAATGTTAAATATTAACCCAAAATGTAAATCTAAATCTTAAATTTAAATGTGAGTGCTTAATGTTAAATGTAAACCTAAATGTTAAATATAAATCTTGAATTTTAATGTGAGTGCTTAATGTTAAATGTAAACCTAAATGTTAAATATAAATGTTAAATCCATACCTAAATCATAAATATACATCTATATGTTATAACTAAATCTACATGTTTAATATAAATATTAAATCTAAGTCTAAAAATTAATGTTAAAGCTAAACCTAAATGTTAAATCTAAATGTTAACTCTATGTTTTGAATCTAAATCTAAATGTTAAATCTAAACCTAAAATCGAAATCTAAATCTAAATTTAAATGTGAGAATTAAAGGTTCAATCCAAACCGAAATGTTAAATCTAAGTATAAATGTTAAATGTAAGTGTACATTTTTTATCTAAATATGTACACTAAATATTAAATGTAAACCGAAATGTACAATCAAAGTATGAATGTTAAATATTAACCTAAATGTTATAATCTAAGTATAAATGTTAAATGTAAACCTAAATGTTAAATCTAAGCCGAAATGTTAAAACTAAACCTAAATTTTAAAACTAAATCTTATATCTAAAACAAAAAAACGTATTATAAATCTCGAGTCTAAATGTGAGCGCTAAATGTTAAATCAAACCTAAATCTTAAAACTTAACCTACATTTTAAAACTAAATCTTAAATTTAAAAGAAAAAAAGTACTATAAATCTTGAGTCTAAATGTGAGCGCTAAATGTTAAATCAAACCTAAATCTTAAATCTAAAACTAAACGTGAGCGCTAAATCTTTCCCCAAGTGTAAAAATTGATATTAATAGAATGTCAATATTCCACTAATCTGCCACTCAGTGCACGACACTCCTACATCTATCTGACTTCGGAAGAAGGAAATATGAGAGATGCTTAATGACGAATAATGTTGCAAATTTTTCAAAATGTTAGCTCCAAACATGTGAGTGTGCATGGTGTGTCACATAACGACAATTAGACACCCGACGCTACACTTCCGCATTTGACAATGAATGGTAGTGCTTCCTACACCGAGGCATGCAGTCTTTCATCATGTTGCTGCGCTCTTACTTCATGATTGTGTCACATATGAACTGAACTGGCACTGCAAACAACGCAGTCACTGGCATTTACGTTTGCTACAAGTAGCAGCCAGCTGACAAGTTCACTTTGAATTAGTTTGAAATAATATGTCCTAATTGTGATCGAAATGGTAAAATACGGTGGTTGGTAATACAATCAGTCTTCAAAGGATCAAACTTGCTTAAATTTTTTGTATTTATTGTTAAATTTTGTCCTATATGTCCAATATTTTCCACAAAGATAAAATAAGTCATAGTTTAGGCTAATTTAGTAGTTAAAACAAATTCAAATAAGGGATCCCATGAGAATAGAAATCTCACTCCAGGAATCGGAATCGGATTGAATCACTAGGTGCCCAAAGATTCACACCCCTACTAATTGTACACAAAAATAATTAATTTGAAAAAAAATAATAATAATAACAAAACAAGCTCATTGTCGTCTATAAAAGCAAGAACATATTTCAACCTACCAACAAGATTACTTAATAGATTGTGTCTCCTAAAAGTAAAACTTAAGTATGTTTTGCTTGCCATGATAATAATAAAGACTCAGTGGTCTTCTTTTTCTTAGCATCCTGACACAAGCTGCTTAGTCAATATGATCCAGTGATCTTGCAGACAGCTGTGAATAATCCCAGTCATCAAGTGGTCTTGATGCAATATGAGGGCTTTGTAAAGGTCACCTGCAGATCTGCCATCTCTTCTAAGTCCTGTCCCTTCCTCTGGCCTGCCAGCCGCTAAAGGTCACAGCATACTACTCTTTTGCCGACAAAAGGAGACGGCCAGAGGCTCTGCCAAGAGTTTTCATTAAAAAAGATCACCTACTTTCATTATTACGCCGCAACGGCATTCCAGATTCCTAACAGGCGGGCCAAGTTAGGGAGTAGTAGTAGTACTGGTATGTTTGGAAAAGTTGGATCTTTTTTCAGACAATGATAATAAAATTGCTCCACAACAAAACCAACAAATGAACACAAACACTGGTTCAAACTGAATTGAAAACCATTTTTGTATCACCAAGATCATTAACCTGTGTTTGAGTCAGAGATGGGAATAAGACTCGATCAAGGAATCTATTTAACTGATTATTAATAATTCTGTTGACTATGTGTGGAGTGCATTACTTTACTGCAACTAACAGAGGTCCTGTTGATTCAGTCTCAGTTACAATGATATACACCCCAATACATACGTGGTCGGGGGTGGGGCGGAGGCGTGGTTTGGGGGCGTGGTTTTGGGCGGTGGCGTGGTTAAGACGGGAGAACTTTATTTACAGACAATTCACCAACTCGAGTATTTCATATATATATATATATATATATATATATATATATCAATAAATATATATATTTGTATGGAATAATTGACTTTCATTGAATTCTAGCTATATATTTTTATTTTATTATATATATAAATAAAAGAAATAGTTGAATTTCAGACGTCACCTATCAAATACACAGTAATAAAAACACAGTTGTTCTACTAACTGTACTGTGCTTGATGGTTACTTAAAAAAAAAAACAACACTTACCTTTCACTATTTGAGTAACGTCACTTCTGAGTTTCCAGAAGATGGCGCCAGTATGTGCTTTGGCCTGGCGTCTCTCGCTGTCAGCTCTGTCAGTTTTTGTGTTGTTTGCGTCTATTTTCGTCTCTGTCGTCCTCTTCCCCGCCACCTGCGGGCTGTGTGTCGGGCCCCACCTGGATTAGCTGCGCCTTTGGACGTGCTGGCCCCCGCCAGGTTCGGTCTTGTGAATGCAAGATCTTTGACAAACAAAACGTTTATCCTGAAGGATTTCTTCACTTCCCGCAGACTTCCTCTGTGTGACCGAAACATGGCTGAGAGCCGGTGAGTCCGCCCCTTTTAATGAACTTCTGCGTCCGGAGTGTTCCTACTTTAATTCTCCGCGGTCGTTTTTAAAAATGACTTTAAATGCCGTCAGATTATCCCGCAATCCTCCTTTTCAAGCTTCAAACTGTGCATGTTTGAGCTGGAGGGGGCGTGGCTTCCATCTCGGGCTGAATTTCGGGAGATTTTCAGGAGAAAATTTCGTCCGGGGGGTTTTCGGGAGAGGCGCTGAATTTCGGGAGTCTCCCGGAAAATCCGGGAGGGTTGGTAAGTATGCCCCAATATAAGACCGTCATGAATACAAGACAACCTGTCATGAGCGATCGTAACAGTTTGGACTTGTGTGTGGTGTTATCCTGTGTCTTGGTACAGTACTACCCACAATTGAGATAAGCTTAATTGGAGCGCTTATCTCAAAACACTTGTATCTCAAATCAATGTCTCCCCATTAAAATGAATTGAAATCAATTTAAAGCCTTTTAAAAAGAAAACATACTTTTAGGTAAGAAATATTGTATAAAAAAACAAAAGGGCTATATAAGTATTCCCCATCGTACAATTTCCTTCTAACTGCTTCTCTGTCAAACACACCATCAGTTATAACTTCTTAACCACGGAAAACATGTTAAAACTATGGAGTATGATAGAGTCAGATGATTGCCGTTTTTGTTGTCAGGAGTCTGAATCCACCCTGCATTTATTTTTGTATTGTCATATTGTGTCTTCTTTTTGGGCGGAAGTTGAAAAATGTGTTAAAGGATTGGTTTGTTTATGAAGCTTGATATGGTTTCCGTTATTTTAGGAAAGTTCATTGACAATCATGGTTTGGTCAATTTAATTATTGTACTCGGTATCGGTAAAAGGTTTATTTTTAAGGCCAAAAATATATTTTCACTTAGTATTACTTTCTTCAAAACATTTATTCAGCATTTTTTAACTTTAGAAAGTTATATGGTTGAACCAGATAATGATGCCAAAAAACATACAAATAGATGGGAAGTTCTCAAATGCTTATTTTGTTTACAGATTATAGGCAATCTGTTGTTGTGTTCCCTAATTTGAGTGTAAATAAATGAAGGTGTGTGTTTCTGAGCCCGACCAGGATGAAATTTGGACTGGACATGGGTTTAAGAACCATAATCTAGATTCATTGACAACCTGGTCTGGTGAAGATAATGTCTTTTATTTAAAAAAATAAATAAATAAAAAATAATTTACTTGAACAAAAAAGGAACTGAAATAAAATAAAAACAGTAACATAGAAACTTGTTATTAAGGGTTGAGGGGGGTCTTAAATGACCATTGTATGTGTGTGGACAAGTATAAGGTTAGGTGGGATTTACCCTGGACTACCTTAGTTATCCTGATTGATTGATACTTTTATTTGTAGATTGCACAGTTCAGTACATATTCCGTACAATTGACCACTAAATGGTAACACCCGAATAAGTTTTTCAACTTGTTTAAGTCGGGGTCCACGTTAATCAATTCATGGTAATCCAGGGTATTTAGGGGCCTTAATCGCACTTCTCAATACATTTGTATTATTGTACAAACTTCAGGCGTTTAAAAGACCAATTAAAGGCTTATTAAGTTCTTTGCAGTTAAATTGTTTAAGTATTAGAGTTTAAAATAGTAATTTGCAATACTGACCTTTAAAACAATTTTTCAAAAGAGTTTTTAAATTTGTTTTGGCAATATATTATAGCTGCACCATCATTCAGCTCATACGCCTGATGTTTCTGACTTTTTCCAACTTAAGTCCATGATATCCAGGAATTGTTTGACGTTGCTATAATATTCTGTGGGGCCTCAATTATTTCTTTCTCCTGCACTTTGTTTGGCTTGATGACAGCACCACTCAGCAGCCAAATCCAATTAGCAGGATTTTCTCGACATTGTTCATATTAATGTTTCACAACTAAAACTAAGACCTTTATGTCCCCATTTGTCCTTAAATTGCACATGTTTAAGTCATTAAACTGAACAACGCCTTGAGCATCACAGCCAAGGTTAACTGTGGAATCGCACAATCTCACTTTGCTTCTCGCCAACACAAATAAACAGTGGCACCCAGAAAGAAGTCCTTCCACGGTCCGCTGTAGTAAACACAAGCACAACACTCCCATTTGCACTTTGCTGCTTACTTCCAAGTTGTCTCGGAAAAAATCCGCCTTTGATTGAGGTCTGATGAGTCACATTTTTTGCTAAATTGCATTTCTAGGAGTGAATGGTTCACAAACTGAAGGTTTCAGTTTGAAATTGGGATGAAATATATTTTTGCAATTTGCAACTTTCTTTCTAAGCGTGGAGGGCCTTTATCTGTACAAATGTAAGGGTTGAGGTATTTTTTGGTAGGCTGGAATGTGTACAGATAAGTGCCTCATATTTTTGTATTTTCATTTGGATTTTTTCTTGGTCTATAATACAGTTATTTAAAAGAGATTAATTTTCTATGTGTTGCCTCATTCTTTTTAATCTGTTAGGGGACAAATGAGGTGTGTATTTGCAGAGCAGCATGTACTTATTTAACTGGGTGACTAATTGAGGTATGGTCTCAAGTAAAGTGGATGTCTACAGTTTTTTTTGGTATATATGCTAAAAAAGTAATGTCTTTGTATACTTGGACTTGAACATTTTCTGACAAACAATGACTTTCAGCAGCTCCATCAGGAATCCCTGATGTCGCGATTGCGCCAATTCACGCAAATTCCACGAATCCCCAGGAATTATGCACGGAATTGCAACTTTGTCCAATGCCCACAACTTCATCACACATTTTGGCCAATCAGCATATTTTTACCCAATCCAATTTATCCCTGAGTGGTGCTCAAATGCACACATCAACTGTCTAAACCGGATGTCAGCAACCCGGGGCTCTCGAGCCGCATGCGGCTCTTTAGCAACGCCCTAGTGGCTACCTGGAGCATTTTTAATGAAGGATTGAAAATG
This sequence comes from Nerophis ophidion, assembly GCF_033978795.1. Classification (NCBI taxonomy): domain Eukaryota; kingdom Metazoa; phylum Chordata; class Actinopteri; order Syngnathiformes; family Syngnathidae; genus Nerophis; species Nerophis ophidion. The sequence continues at coordinate 20,342,908 of NC_084619.1, forward strand.
TATGTTTTTTGTTTGAGGACAAACCTTCCCAATTGTTTGAAATCCCAATGTTTAATATGTTTGTGTGTATGCTTCACTCAGGGAGAGTATTTGGTGAACATCGTTTTCTCCAACTAATTCGGCAGTTCATGAACTCATCATAGTGTGGATTGTGATGCAACAGTTTGTTTACATGTAAAATCATCCACTTCTTCTTCGTCTCATTTTGTCCACTAAAAGTTTCATGCTATGCGTGAATGCAAAAAGACTGCGATTTGTTGCTATATTGACTTGTTGGCATGCTAATAAGGCTATTTAGGCTAGCTGTATGTACATATTGCATCATTATGCCTCATTTGTAGGTATATTTGAACTTTTTTTAATTTACTCTTTATATATAATTTAGTTGTGTATGTCTCATGACACATTATCTGTATGTAATATTGGCTGCATTTCAGATAGTTGTTTGTGTGCCATGTTGTTCCAGACCACAGCAAACGTTACCTAGCTTGCTGAAGATTGTAATAAATCTATTAGAAGAAGACAGCCTGCTGTTACCTTTAACCTGGACACACACATCTATACCTTTGACCATTAAAAGCCAGTCATTTTCAGGAGTTATCTCACATTCTGAATAGCCTCTGATTTACAAATGGTTTCTATTGTTGTAAAAATGTGTAGAATAAATATTACATTTCAACATTTTCTGTCAACGAAGATTCAGCCTGCGACACATAGTTATTTTGATAATGGGCTATAATAGCTAATATTAACACTTATGCCATGTATTGTCTTCATTATAACACTAATATAAGACTTTTAAAATCATTTTGATTGTAGGCTGATATAGCTAATATAGACACTTACATCATATGTTGTCTTCATTATAAAAACATTTTACGGCTTTTTTATTTTTTGCAACTCCAGACAGTTGAGTTTTTTTGTATTTTGGTCCAATATATCTCTTAGAACGTTACGGGTTGCCGACCACTGGCCTAATCAAACGTATGTTTTTTTCTTGTGTAAACAAATCAGGAACAGCAAAGTGGAACAATGTATCAATTATTTTCTAATGTAGAGTGTAGACATGTATCAACACACTGACATCCTGACTTTCAAGTTTACATGTACTTTATTAAATATGTATTTATCCAGTGTAAGGCAAATCAGAAGACATTTATATTTGCAATGCTGCCCTAGCATAGAGTCACCATTTACATTTATTAGCTCAAATATAGCTGCAAATGAGGCATAATGATGCAATATGTATATACAGCTATCCTAAATGGCATGATACAATCGATTAGCTTGCAGGCATGCACTGACCAAATACGCCTTTTTAGCACTCCAACAAGTGAATAACATCAACAAAGTGCACCTTTGTGCATTCACGCACAGAGTTAAACTTTTGGTGGACAAAATGAGACAAAGCAGGGGTGGAAGATTTTACATGGAAACAAACTGTTGCGTCACAGTCCACACTATGGTGAGTTCAAGAACTGCCGAAATTAGTAGGACAAAACGATGTTCACCAAATACTCTCACCAGTGAAGCATACACACAAACATATTAAACAGTGGGCTTTCTAACAATTGTGTCATGTTTGTCCTTTGACAAAAAATATACTAAAATTAAAAACAAGTTTCCCCCATCTTTTTCCATTTTTTAAAATGCTCCAAGGAGCCTATTGAGGTGGCATTAAAGAGCCGCATGCAGCTCGAGAACCGCGGGTTGCTGACACCCGCCGTAGATGGACTAGCTGTAGAAAATGGATAGATGGATGGATGGATAGATGGCATTGCCACTTTTGCTGCAACTTTCTTAAAAAGCAGCTTCAAATTAAGGAATTGTAGGTTGCAATTATCACAAAACAACACGCGGAATACTAGAGGGACTGTTTTAACCTGACTTTATGATCCACAGATTGCACCTAAAATGACTTTGAACCCCTTAAGTAAGTGAAAAGAGGAAAACAATCGATACAGTATTTGTTTTCCAATTTCTGTTCCCATGCTTTTTCAGGTTAAGTCTACAAGGAACACTTAAAACTTTGGTAATAAATCCATAAAATAACAAGTTGATTTAATCCATCCATCCATTTTCTACCACTTGTCCCTTTTGGAGTCGCGGGGGGTGCTGGAGACAATGTTACTGAAAAGAAGCTTCAAAGCATTGCAACTTTTTCCACAACTTTCTGAAAAACGGCTACGACAATCACAAAAAAAGACAGTGGAATCCTGGAGGGACTGTTTTAATCCGACTCTCCAGTCCCTAGATCAGGGGTGGGCAAACTTTTTGACTCGCGGGCCACAATGGGTTTTAAAATTTGACAGAGGGGCCGGGCCAGGTGCATTTGGAGGGAGTGTTTGCGCCGGATATACTAAAGCATTAAATATAGTGTGTGCAAACCTCATAGCACAGTAAGAATACTACAACCCAATTTATTAACTGTCTTTCAAATGTGAAAAATAGCCCTTATCAGTTAATAAATTTGTCTCAAGGAATATGCAAGATATGGCATTTACATAGTATTTCGCAGATACTGTAAGGAGGAAATGTAAATAGACTAAAATAACATACGCACTGTGATTTATCAAGATTGCGTCTGTTTTTAATAAGTTTCAATCGAAGGTGCAAAGTTAAAGAAATCAACATTTATTGAAAAATGGAATCACTTTCAACATTCAAAACACATTATTACACAACGAAATACTCAAGCTCAATAATTTCTACTTGTGTTAAACTCCGCAAAATCATGGATGGATTGTCCTGACCGCGCGCTCTACAAACTCGCCACGGACGCCCTCGCCTTCACGCGCAAACAGTACACGTGTATCGTTGCCAAGCACACAGACATAGGCTGTATTAAATATCCTACCTGCAGCTGAAAATTTTAATTTAAATTAAGAGCGATGTGCGGCGTGTTAATTAAGCTACTGTACCGCTGCTGTGCGTAAATGCGCATTGCTCTTAATTAAAAGACGCACTTCCAAACTTTCCATATGCATTTTTTCATAACACAGCAGAAAAACTCACCATTTCAGTGGGAACAGTGTTGTTGGTCTCCCTTTTTTGCTAGTGACGTGAAACGAAGTGAAAATTAAAGTGAAATAAAGAGAAATACGCGCCACTCCAACAACGGTCAACGTGTTTTGAATGCGCCATCTATTGGGGAAACGTGGGCATTGCAGGGAAAGGAGAAAAAAATGAGGTTTTTACTATAATTTGGACAACTTCGGCGGGCCGGATTAAAAAGCCTAACGGGCCGTATGTGGCCCGCGGGCCGTAGTTTGCCCATGTCTGCCCTAGATCGTGCCTAAAATGACTTCAAAGCCCCTTTTTCACTTTGGTATGACTTTTCGGTAAAAAGCGGCATATTGTCTGATCATCTGCGACAGCTCTAATGTGCCAATTTTGCAAGATCTCTGCGTAAAAGAGGCTCAGCATGCCCTTTTATTCACATTTGTAGCTCCTAGCAGGTCATGGTCTTGCACATGGACTAACATTCTGCATCTCAACAGTTTTTTCCAGGAAAACGGAGCCTGTCTTCTGAGCACCTCTTCAGATTTCCTGCTGAAATCCAATGTGGCCTCTTCCGTTTCCAGAGCCTATTGCTTTCATGGGTGTGATCAGTAGGCAACACACCTCAGACAGGTGGAGAAACTAAACATGGGTGGATTAAAATTTGCAGCACAAATATACTCTCAAGGAAAAGTGACACACATCCACACACTTCCGAAGGCGGAGTCGAAGAAATTAATGGCCGGCGCGCATGTGAGCTAAAAATTCTCACAGACACGGACCCAAACGCGTCTCCCCCGAGCGCAGAGACATTTATTATTAATAGAGGAAATCACAGGAGGCTTTTAATTGGAGATGCTCTGCTGGGTATCTCAGAGGTAAGCGGGGTGCTGTCACTGTCGATCTGCAAACTATCTCAGCTCTGAGGAAAACGACAGGATGTGGCACTTTCATGTGCACCTCCTGTTGACTGTGAAGGATGTCATTTCAACACATCCTTCCCCTTCTGATTAGCAACCCCCCGAATCCCAGGCTGGAGCATACTAATTTGGGAATGGCAGCCTGGGAATCACCGGAGGCAGGTTCCGAGTAAACGGCACGATATGCAAATGAGAGGAGAGTATCCCCTTGTCTGTCAATCACAAGAAGACCAGGTTCGGAGGCAAAAAAAAATAAAAAAATAAGACTGCTAAAAATGACTCGCCACACCAGAGGGAAAATAAATGTATTGCAAGGATACATTAAAGTAGTGTGGAATCAAAGCCTGCACGTATGAGAAGACTGATCATTATGGGCTCGTTTTCGTATGCTGACGGTGAAACTCAAACATATGCTGTCATTTTCACATACCTCGTTCTTTCACCCTGACATCCGAATATCCATATAATGATAGCTGAAGGATTCCATCACGAATATAAAAGCAGGAATGGAAATCTATGTGAAAATCCCAACAATGCATATCCGGTGGTAAAATTCAAAAAACAAAGCAAATGTTCTCATGAGAAAAAAAATGCAAATTCAATTCTGACAACCAAAAATATTAACAAAAAAAATATCTTAGAAAAAATAATCATTGTTTTACACAATGTGAAATACCTGCTCACTGCTCCCCTCACCTCCCAGGGGGGGGGTGATCAAGGGTGATGGGTCAAGTGCAGAGAATAATTTTGCCACACCTTGTGTGTGCGTGTGTGTGTGTGTGTGTGTGTGTGTGTGTGTGTGTGTGTGTGTGTGTGTGTGTGTGTGTGTGTGTGTGTGTGTGTGTGTGTGTGTGTGTGTGTGTGTGTGTGGCAATCATTGTTACTTTAACTTAACATGATTTTCCTTCGTGGCTCTCCTCCCACTTACTTTTCCAGCGGCTCTGTCCTGGTATAATTGTGTTGCATTTCTCCTTACACCTTCTGAGTGCGCCTTTTGTTCTCTTCTGCTCTTTTGAATGTGATTTTTGTTATTTGTTCCACTCCTTGAGTTAAAGTTAAAGGCCTACTGAAACCCACTACTACCGACCACGCGGTCTGATAGTTTATATATCAATGATGAAATATTAACATTGCAACACATGCCAATACAGCCGGTTTAGTTTACTAAAACGCAATTTTAAATTTCTCGCGGAGTTTCTTGCTGAAAACGTCGCGGAATGATGACGTGTGCGCGTGACGTCACGGACTGTCAGGAAACATTAGCTCAGCCCCAGTTACGGCTAAAAGTAGTCTCTTTTCATCGCATAATTACACAGTAATTTGGACATCTGTGTTGCTGAATCTTTTGCAATTTGTTCAATTAATAATGGAGACTATAAAGAACAATGCTGTTGGTGGAAAGCGGTGGATTGCAGCTGTCTTTAGCACCGACACACAGCCGGTGTTTCTTTGTTTTTAACACAGAGCGGTCAAGCGAACATGTTTCTCTACGTCAACCAGCATGTTTTTGGATGGGAAAAGTGTGATATATATCTTACCGGAGACATTGGATTATTCATCCTCCTGCAGTAGCTGTTTAAAAGGCAGCTGTGAGCTTGGCTCCTCGGCTTCTCTCTCTACTTTTTATGCTAAAAAATATCGATTTAATCATAGTAGTATCGACTAGACGACTAGATGGTACTTTTTAGAGGCAGTATAGTACCTAATATGATTCTTCAGTATCGCGGTACTATACTACAAACTCCGTTTCCATATGAGTTGGGAAATTGTGTTAGATGTAAATATAAACGGAACACAATGATTTGCAAATCCTTTTCAACCCATATTCAGTTGAATATGCCACAAAGACAACATATTTGATGTTCAACCTGAAAAACATTTTTTTTTTGCAGAAAATCATTAACTTTGGAATTTGATGTCAGCAACATGTGACAAAGAAGTTGGGAAAGGTGGCAATAAATACTGATAAAGTTAAGGCATGCTCATCAAACACTTATTTGGAACATCCCACAGGTGTGCAGGGTAATTGGGAACAGGTGGGTGCCATGATTCCAGCTTCCATGAAATGCTAAGTAATTCACAAACAAGGATGGGGCGAGGGTTACCACTTTGTAAACAAATTGTCGAACAGTTTTAGAACAACATTTCTCAACGAACTATTGCAAGGAATTTAGGGATTTTACCATTCACAGTCCGTAAAATCATCAAAAGGAATCTGGAGAAATCACTGCACATAAGCGATGATATTACGGACCTTTGAGCCCTCAGGCGGTACTGCATCAAAAACCGACATCAGTGTGTAAAGGATATCACCACATGCGCTTAGGAACACTTCATAAAACCACTGTCAATAACTACAGTTGGTCGCTACATCTGTAAGTGCAAGTTAAAACTCTACTATGCAAAGCAAAACCCATTTATCAACAACACCGAGAAACGCCGCCAGCTTCGCTGAGCCCGAGCTCATCTAAGATGGACTGATGCAAAGTGGAAAAGTGTTCTGTGGTCTGACAAGTCCACATTTCAAATTAAATTTTGGAACTGTGGACGTGGTGTCCTCCGGAACAAAGAGGAAAATAACCATCCGGATTGTTATAGGCCCAAAGTTCAAAAGCCAGCATCTGTGATGGTATGAGGGTGTATTAGTGCCCAAGGCATGGGTAACTTACACATCTGTGAAGGCACCATTAATGCTGAATGGTCCATACAGGTTTTGGAGCAACATATGTTGTCATCCAAGCAACGTTATCATGGACGCCCCTGTTTATTTCTGCAAGACAATGCCAAGCCACGTGTTACAACAGCGTGGCTTTGTAGTAAAAGAGTGCGGGTACTTTCCTGGCCCGCCTGAAGTCCAGACCTGTCTCCCATCAAAAATGTGTGGCGCATTATGAAGCGTAAAATACGACAGCGGAGACCCCGGACTGTTATACGACTGAAGTTCTACATAAAACAAGAATGGGAAAGAATTCCACTTTCAAAGCTTCAACAATTAGTTTCCTCAGTTCCCAAACGTTTATTGAGTGTTGTTAAAAGAAAACGTGGTGTAACACAGTGGTGAACATGCCCTTTCCCAACTACTTTGTCACGTGTTGCAGCCATGAAATTCTAGTTTAATTATTATTTGCAAAAAAAAAATAAAGTTTATGAGTTTGAACATCAAATATCTTGTCTGTGTAGTGCATTCAACTGAATATGGGTTGAAAAGGATTTGCAAATCATTGTATTCCGTTTATATTTACATCCAACACAATTTCCCAACTCATATGGAACCAGGGTTTGTAATACTGTATACCTAGTACACATTTTACATTATTTTACTTTTTCACTATATTCTATTTATTATAAGAATTTTTAGAATAACACCTTTTTACTGAACATTTGAAACGGTAGTAATTTTCTTAATTTGTATTCTGTTATTTTATATGGTATTATTTGCTATTACGACTACTACTATTGTTATTATAATTTTAACTCTGTTTTGTCCAAACACATGCGCTTCTGATGTTGTTGATCAAGGAAGGCCCGCATCTGCTGTGCAGATGTACTCTACAAAAGAGAAGTGTGGGATACATGTTGCATTATGTGCGTTTAACTTTGTTAAATGTTTGGCTGTATGTAGTATTCAGACCGGATCAGGAGGGGATAGAGAGAAGAAAAAAGATGACAGAGGTGGGGAAATGTAGATAAAAGATGCTGGCACAAACTGTGAGCGTTTGATACAATGTTCCAGACGCAAAAAAATGCATATTGCAAGAATATGTTTTCGTATACAAGTAAATGAAAAAACAAACGTCATTTTACAAAAAAGTGACAGATATAAAAACACATTCATTGATTTTTTTTAATCAGCACTTTAAGTCATCCAGCAGCCATAACATTATACAATGATATTGCTGAATAGACGATATGTCTGACATTTCTATTTTTGGCGGTCCACTTATGTTGACAAGCATAAATTCACTGTAAAAGGTATAGTGCGCATGCGTCGATCTAGACGGCCGCTGCTGTAGTTTGCTACGTCTTTGTCTTTTATATTTGTTCGTTTTGTACTTTTGCATATTTTTACATTTATTTAACATTTACTTTTTATCTAGTCGTGCCTTCTTAAAAATGCAGTGTAGAAGTGTTTTGTTCGTCCTACTGACGGTGGGGATGCTACTGATGAGGTCAGACGGACAACAACAGTGCAGAGGCTCTTTCATCTACACCAGGGAACAGTTGTTAGCGGCACCAGTTTTTAGCATCCAGCTAACGGACCCGGTGCTAAGTAACCAGATCCTGAAGGAGCTAAAAAGGACTTATCGAGGTGCTCGTGGCTGCCAGGGAAAGCGAGACGCTTGAGACAGAAGAGGGCTCAAGCGAAGAAGGAGAGAAGGAGATAGAAACCATATATTCCTTCCGTCGTCATGGGTAACGTGCGCTCTCTGGCAAATAAAATGGATGAGTTGTCGGTGCTTGCTGGTAGTCAGAAGGAATATTGTGAGTGTAACCTAATGTGTTTTACTCAGATGTGGCTGCCCGACGATGTTCCGGATAGTTATGTCTCTATAAACGGGTTTGAAACGCTGCGCATTGACCGGGACCGAACCAACGGCAAGCGGAAAGGAGGGGGGCTTGCTTTGTTTATTAATAAGAAATATTGTCATCCCGGTCATATTCCAATAAAAGAGCGCCACTGTGACCCGAATATAGAGATGTTAGCTGTAAGACTCAGACCATATTATTTGGGTCCACGTTAATCAATTCAATCAGCTCGATAGCCAGACTACAAACCCAGCACCTGAAAGCTCTCATCCTCATCTCGGGAGATTTTAACCATGTTACTATGGGGAGATCACTACCCAGTATGTCAGATGCCACACCAGAGGAAATACGATCCTGGACCTGCTGTACGCAAACATCAAGGATGTGTATAGCTCCATAGCACTATCAGAGCTGGGCCGGTCAGACCACAACCTTGTTTACCTCAACCCCTGTCATGTGGCTCTGGTCAAAAGACAGCCCGTGACCAAAAAACAGTGAGACGATGGTCAGAAGGGGTCCAAGAGACACTACAGGGCTGTTTTGAGGTAACTGACTGGCAGGTGCTCATGGAGCTTTATGGAGTCCTAGGACATTGATTGACAGGCTCACAGAGTGCATCAGAGACTATATCAACTTCTGTGTTGACTCAAATATCCCATCAAGGACGGTCACCTGCTACCCAAACAACAAGCCGTGGGTGACCAAAAACATCAAAGCCATACTGAATGAGAAGAAGAGGGCATTCAATGCTGGTAACAGGGAGGAGGTGAAAAGAGTTCAGGTGCTGCTGAAGACCAAACTAAAGGAGGCCAAGGAGAACTACAGGAGGAAGCTGGAAGGGAAGCTGAAGGACAACTAAATAAAGGCGGTTTGGAGAGGTATGCAGACCATCACCAGCCTCAAACCGACAGAGGGCCAATGAGCTAAATGGGTTCTTTTACAGGTTTGACACAGTAGCTCCGACAAGCTCCTGCCCCCCCCCCCCCCCCCAAAACATGCCAGCCGCTCCCCTGATCACTTCAGCAAACCAATCGACCTCCCCCCTCCCCTACTCACAGCCCCCCTACTCCAATGACTACCTTCCCACCCACTTAACACCTCACTCTCAGAATGATGACTTTGTCCTCCACCAACCACCTGAGACTCCCATAGTGTGTCCGTCTGCAGAACAGGGGAATGCACTGCTAAATAAGTTACACACAGGCAAGGCAGCGGGTCCTGACGGTGTGAGCCCCAGGGTGCTCAAAGCCTCCAGCACATTTTCAACATGAGCCTTAGGCTGCAGAAAGTCCCCACACTGTGGAAATCCTCGTGCGTGGTCCCGATCCCCAAGTGCACGCGACCCAGCACGTTGAAGGACTACAGGCCGATGGCGCTAACCTCCCATATCATTAAGACCATGGAGAGGTTGGTCCTGGAACAACTCCGCCCTACAGTCAAATGCCCCCCCCCCCCCTGGACCCACTCCAATTCGCTTACCAGCCCCGACTGGGAGTGGAGGACGCAGTCATCTACCTGCTGAACCGAGCTCACGCCCACATAGACAAGCCTGCGAGCAGTGTGAGAGTCATGTTTTTCAACTTCTCCAGTGCTTTCGATACCATACGGCTTGGGCTACTGGGTGTGAAGTTGGATACGATGCAGGTGGAGGCCCCCTTGGTGTCCTGGGTTGTAGATTACCTAACTGACAGACCACAGTACGTGCGACTGCAGCACTGTGTGTTTGACAGGCTGGTCAGCAATATCGGGGCCCCGCAGGGCACAGTTGTCTTCCCCTTCCTCTTCACCATCTATACCACCGATTTCCACTATCAACCAAAGTCCTGCCACCTTTAGAAGTTTTCTGATGACTCTGGGATAGTGGGGTGTATTGAGGATGGAGATGATGAGGAATACAGGGCACTGGTGGAGGACTTTGTCACATGGTGTGGAAAGAACCACCTCCAGCTCAATGTGACGAAGACCAAGGAGCTGGTTGTGGACCTGGGAAGGAGGAGGAGTACTCCGGCGACCCCTGTTTCCATGAGGGGGGTGGATGTGGACATGGTTGAGGATTATAAATACCTCGGTGTACACATGGACAACAAGCTGAATGGGTCAAAACACGCTGAGGCCCTCTACAAGAAGGGACAGAGCCGCCTCTACTTCCTCAGGAGGCTAGGATCCTTAAACGTCTGTACAAAGATGTTGAAGATGTTCTACGAGTCGGTGGGGGCGGGCGCCTTCTTGTACGCCGTGGCCTGCTGGGGCGGTGGGCTGAGAGCGAGGGATGCAAAAAGTCCTGGACAAGCTGGTAGAGAAGGCCAGTAACGTGGTGGAAGTGGAGCTAGACTCTCTGGCGGTGGTGTCTCAGAGAAGACGTCTATCAAAACTCCTAGTCGTTATGGACAACACCTCCCAACCACTACACTCGGACCTTGCGGAGAGAATGAGCACGTTCAGTGGAAGGCTCAGACTCCCAAAATGTAACACGGAACGACACAGGAGGTCCTTCATACCGACAGCCATCAGACTGTATAATGCATATGTTCCTTCTTGACTGCACTTAAATGTAGAATATATGTAGAATATATTTATATTATTCATACAGTATATTATATATATAATATATGTTATGTATAATGAATTATTATTATTATCGATTGTGAGCAAACTGTGGTGCTGAATTTCCCCCAGGGATCAATAAAGTACTTTCTATTCTATTCTATTCTATTCTATTCTATTCTATTCTAAACAAAAATGACTGTTAAAAGTACAGCAGGCAGTTGTTAAATCACAACAGTAAAACACCGTAAAATTAAAAACAGTTTATCACAGTAGCAAATTCAGTGGAATCCTGTAAACCAATAAACAGTAGATAACCTAAATTACTCTGTTATGATAAATAGAAAACACATGACTTTACAGTGGAAATGTAAAAAAAATGCAATGCTGTAATGTCACACAAAATTTTTCTGTGGAAATAACCTATTTTGCAGTCCGCACATTTGAATTTACAGCATACTTGAATTGTTTTAGGGGTTTGTGTTAAAGCATTAGACTAATTAACTTTTAGCTAACAACATGTTTTCTTGTATTTTTGTGGCGAGTTGTTTCAGACATTAAAGGGTTGTATGTCTTTGTGCTTTATTGTAAACTGCATCGAAATGAACCACGCTGTGTTCTTAAGTGTGTTGGAACTGGGTGCTAACAGCTATTTAACAGATACGGAACATTTAGGGCTCATTTTTAATTGCTCACTTTAAGGAACATGTTGCGGAAGGCCATTTTGTGATTTGTCCAGTGAAAGGTTGTACAAATACTTTCTGATGATCTCATATACAGTATTCTGAATATTCATGAAGACAGACACGCTGTGTCCTTATTTTACTCACTTAAGATACACACGTTTAGTAGATAAGCTTAGCAAGTTTGCACGTGTTTGAGAACACGCAAACCTTTAGTAGATCAGGCCCTTTGCGTTGCAACTTGCCTGTGTATGAAAACTGCTACATAAATAAAGTTTTGATTTGATTTGATTTACTATTGAGATTAACTTGTTCGCACAATATTCACATGGATTCTCGAACAACCAATTGAAACTGATTTGACTAACGACAGGTTCACACTGGCAAAACCAGGTGCTTTTTGGTGCGATTTCTAGCACCTGCTCACTCACTAAAATATGCTGGGTTATTTTGATAACCAAATTTATGAGTTGCGAGTGTTAGGTTAAATTTTCTGTTGTTTTTATGACGAGCAACCCAATAATGTTGATCAGTAGTTGTGAAGGAGTAGGACAAACCAGCAGTAAAATGTATATATATATATTTTTTTTTAATTTGTAAATTATAAATGTATAATATTTAACTAACTATTGGGTCAAGGAGCGCTAAACCGTAACCCAATAGTTGGGTCTGGCATAACCCAACATCGCAGTGAGCATAACTCAGCTTTTGTGTGAAATTAATTCAACCCAATAGTTGGATTATGAATTGTCAGGACTAGGACTATGACTTGGATTGTTTTTCCAACACAAAGGAAAATTGGCACGAGCCAGACGTGAATGTAAGTACATGTTTATTTTTAAACAGTATACCTAACGAAAAGGCAAACAAATGGCGCGCACAATGGCGGAGAACAAACTTGACTACCGACAACAAAAACTAAAACCAAGGCATGAAACACAAAACTCAATAACTGTGACCTAAAAAAACAAAAACTTACGTGGCATGAACAGAATGATAATACAGCAATGGCATGGCATGAAGGCAGTTGAGGAGTATGAAAAGTCGCCAGGCTGACTTCCTGGCAACTTCCGGTTTAAATAATAGACATGATAATTACAAACAGGTGTGAGACATGAGGGCACGGTCAAAACTAATGAGTTGATATGGAAATAACAAAATCAAGGAAGTGCAGGAAAAAGAACTGAATGTCCAAAAAACAAAAACAAACATGAACAAAACAAAACATGAACTCATAGACGTGACATGAATAAACCAACATTGTAACCCAATTTTTGGGTTAAATAATTCAACCCATTAGTTTGGTTGGGAATAACCCAACATTAAGTTATCATGACTCAACTTGTTGGTTAAATAATTAAATGCGAAAAAATTGGCTTGAAAAAATTAACCCAAAATGTTGAGTTAAAATAACTCAAATAAGGGGTTTGTCTTTTCTGAACCAGCAGTTGGGTTGAAATTGGGTTATTTTTTTAACTCAACACTTTTCAGTGTGCAGTGGCTAATCTATGTGGTATGAAGTGTGAACCGGTTATTTATTTGGTAAGCCTTTAGGGGTACAATTAATACAAATACAGGGACATGCTCGTCGTTTAACTCCATTATTGTTGATTGCTGGCGTTCATTCTGCCTGACGTGTTCAAGGCCGCCTGGATTTCAGTTTTCTGCGGTACTGTTCTGAAGTGGGCACCCCGAACCAGGGCAAGTACAGCCAAGCCCTAGAAGCGCTTGAGAGATGATATCACATAGTCTTAAAAGACAAAAAAAAAGCCAGTAAACTTTTATGGAGTAGTTTGGTGCCACAGTTGCAGTGGTCAGTCACATTGCGACTGCTGGCATGAGGATCTGTGAGTCTCACACGTCTGTCACTTTTGACCCACTTTGCCTGACAGCTCACACATAGGGGCAATCAGGTTATGTACACTATATATATATATATATATATATATATATATATAGATGTGTGTGTGTGTGTGTGTGTGTGTGTGTGTGTGTGTGTGTGTGTGTTTTCACGCCCTTTCATGCCATCTCCTCTCTTGCATGCCCCCCAAGAGGCTTTCAGGGCCTTACCTCATTTGCACTCATCACAGCAACTTGGGACTGGACTGACAGCCTCATTTTCTTCACCCTGTATGGAGCAGCTCAGCAAGCAGTGCCTCCAAACAAGCAGGCAGTCGGTGTGGTTTTATAATTAGCTGCTCTAATGTGGTAGTCTCTCTCTCTCAGCCCTGGTGAGTGCATATTGGCTGGCAGACCATCAACATATGCAAGCAAGCGCTGATGATAATTGTAGATGTATGGTGTTATATGTTGACTTGAGTTTGCAGTTACAAGCTTGAAGTGAGGTGACAAAGGGAGGGGGTGGAGGTGCCGGCGCCATGTGCTGCTCGCACTCCCCATCTCACAGCTCATGGGGTGAGAATTAGACCTTGGGCTGTTGGCCGATTGTGTGGATGTGAAATAATTGTCTTTTAAGGGGAATCCGAGGGATCACACTACAGGTTTGATCATGGCCAGCCGACTTAGGGTGAACTTGTGCTGCACCCAGAGGGCCGAGGGGTCACGTATAAATGTTGGTACTTATGCTGTATGTCTTGTGGGGGAGTGAGGATACTGGTTGCACCTGCAGGTACATCAGCATATGTGAAGAGCTGTTTTTGGCAAGAAGTTAAAAATGAAACATGAAGAGGTATTTTTAATGGAAACTTAGCAAAAACACATTCAGGGTTATTTTGTCTCTGATAAGCTAATAAAACATGATAAGTCTAGAATAGAAATAGAGATGATACAGTCGTAGTCCCCAACTACCGGTCTAAGGACCTGTACCTGTCCGCAGAGAATCCATCCATCCATCCATCTTCTTCTGCTTATCCGAGGTCGGGTCGCGGGGGATCCCGAGGTGTTCCCAGGCCAGCCGGGAGACATAGTCTTCCCAACGTGTCCTGGGTTTTCCCCGTGGCCTCTTACCGGTCGGATAGGCGTTCGGGAACCACCTCATCTGGCTCCTCTCAATGTGGAGGAGCAGCGGCTTTACTTTGAGTTCCTCCCGGATGGCAGAGCTTCTCACCCTATCTCTAAGGGAGAGCCCCGCAACCCGGCAGAGTAAACTAATTTCGGCCGCTTGTACCCGTGATCTTGTCCTTTCGGTCATAACCCAAAGCTCATGACCATAGGTGAGGATGGGAACTTAGATCGACCGGTAAATTGAGAGCTTTTCCTTCCGGCTCAGCCTCTTCTTCACCACAACGGATCGATACGGTGTCCGCATTACTGAAGACGCTGCACCAATCCGCCTGTAGATCTCACGATCCACTCTTCCCTTACTCGTGAACAAGACTCAGAGGAACTTGAATTCCTCCACTTGGGGCAGGGTCTCCTTCCAAACCCGGAGATGGCACTCCACCCATTCTCGGGCAAGAACCATGGACTCTGACTTGGGGGTGCTGATTCTCATTACGGTCGCTTCACACTCGGCTGCGAACCGACCCAGTCGCCACCTCATCACAGGGCCAACACAGATAGACAGACAACATTCACACTCACATTCACACACTAGGGCCAATTTAGTGTTGCCAATCAACATACCCCCAGGTGCATGTCTTTGGAGGTGGGAGGAAGCCGGAGTACCCGTAGGTAACCCACGGACTCACGAGGAGAACATGCAAACTCCACACAGAAAGATCCCGAGCCCAGGATCGAACCCAGGACATAACCCACGACCTTTGTAACATCCATCCATCCATCCATCATCCATCTATTTTCTACCGCTTGTTCCTTTCCGGGTCGCGGGGGGTGCTGTAGCCTATCTTCGTAACATATAAAAAATAAATGACAGATTGTAGCCAAAGGCTGATTTCCATCTGAAGGTTGATGGTAACCAGCTAGGTATCTAACTTCAAAGAAACAAACCAGAGCTCCCACTAATTCAGCGTTAAAGTGAGTTGTATTTTTCATGCATTTATTTTTGCTGTATTTATCTGGCACAAGTGGAAAGCCGGTCCCTGAAAATGTAGTCTACATTAAACCAGTCCATGGTCCAGAAAATGTTGGGGACCCCTGTGAAACAGTATTATTCAGAGCCATGTATTGAGAAAATAAGGACAACTATACCACACGCCATGTTTGCTACCAAGGACGTGTGCGGCTGAGTCCGGAATAGGGTTGTACGGTATATCAATACTAATTAATAGAAAATGGTACTATACTTCCTTTGAAAAGTACCGGTACTGTTTTTTCATCCTTAAGGTGCTGTACGGCGGTGACTACAGAGCGAGGCAAATGATGTTGAGTGTGTGAAAACGCACACACAAAGCGCATACAAGCAATAACATTATGGAGAGAAAGAATGGCAAAAAACGGTAATTCTACAGGTTGATAAAGACATATATGGAGGTATTTGCGCTTCAAAACTAACAATAAAGGTGACGCTTTAAACAAAGAGGCACCGCGCTTCAAGTGTTGCTTTAAAACACACCTCGCCGAATGTGGCGATTGGTATTAGCACCTTTGCTTCAAACTTAGGTAAACATTTAAATAGTAAGCACACAAATCTGCACAAGGAGTTGTAAATATCCATCCATTTATCCATTTTCTTCCGCTTATCCGAGGTCGGGTCGCCGGGGCAGCTGCCTAAGCAGGGAAGCCCAGACTTCTCTCTCTCCAGACACTTTGACCAGCTCATCCCAGGGGGATCCCGAGGCGTTCCCAGGCCAGCTGGTAGACAAAGTTTTCCCAACGTGTCCTGGGTCTTCCCCGTGGCTTCCTACCGGTCGGATGTGGCCTAAACACCTCCCTAGGGAAGCGTTAGGGTGGCATCCTGACCAGATGCCCGAACCACCTCATCTGGCTCCTCTCGATGTGGAGGAGCAGCGGCTTTACTTTGAGCTCCCCCCGGATGGCAGAGCTTCTCACTCTATCTCTAAGGGAGATTGGGCGTAGACCCGACGGACCCGATAGAGACCTGGCGGAGGCAACTCATTTCGGCCGCTTGTACCCGAAATGAGTTCTAAATAGTGACAGATAATGTAGTAGTTGCACTTTTTCTCCTGTTCGGCTCCCATGCAGACCGTAGTCGAAGAGCCCAGGTGAGATTTTCCCTTCAGGTACGATGTTTCGTCTGGGCTAACACCCTTTACTTTACCCGGCAATGGGTCACTTAAGCTCTCCTTTCGGGTCAGAATGAGGAGGCCGCCGATCTATGGCAATCGTATTTTATTATCAGTTCTGCAGAACACAACAGGAAACGTTCATCACTCTACTGTGCAGTGCACAGGGCAGACTCTCTGTCTCTGTCTCTTTACTCGCCCACTCACTCACTGAATTCACTCACCAAATACATTGCCATTCTCACAAAAACACATACACTACTCTCATGAGGGCCCTGCGATGAAGTGGCGACTTGTCCAGGGTGTACCCCGCCTTCCGCCCGATTGAAGCTGAGATAGGCACCAGCGCCCCCCACAACCCCAGAAGGGAATAAGTGGTAGAAAATGGATGGATACTCTCATGAGTTAACCAGCTCACCTGTTGTCCACATGTAGAAACGTGAACACCCACACAGCTGCTTGGCTTTATGCCAAATATCAGCGGGATTAAAAACTCCCAATTAGTGTCAATTAATGCAAGTGTAATGTAATTATGGAAGAAATTCCTACAATTTGTGTTTTATCTTTAACAATGTGTGTTTACCTGCTACATGGCTTACCTGTGTACATTTATCAATAGTATTGTTGTTAGTATTTACTATCCATCCATCCATTTCTACCACTGGTCCCTTTCAAGGTTGGGGGGGGTGCTGGAGCCTATCTAAGCTGCATTCGGGTGGAAGGCGGCGTACACCCTGGTCATCGCATTTACTGTACTATGGCAAACAGAAATCATGAAGCATTTAATATAATGTCAATAAAGCTTCTTATGTATTGTAACCTAATCCTTGATTATGGCAGACTATATATAATATAGAAAATTGTAAACTGTTCTTTGAGGGCAACAAGAAAAGCCCAATGTGTTTAATGCCTTTTAATTTCTATTTTAACATTCTAAAATTGTTCTTTGAGTGCAATAGGAAACATATGTTTAATGTATTGTAAGATGTTCTGTTAAAATAAAGCCAGTATTATTATTTTTTGTAGTTCCCTTTGTTTCGAAAAGAATCGCTACACATTTTGGTACCGGGACAACCCAGTCCTGAAGCATGTATTTGTTGTCGTTTTGACGAAATAAACCAAAATAATACATCCAAATATTAGGACTTTGAATATTTGGGCACCACACAATTCCATTCGATTAATTTCTTGGGGGAAACGATTTGATTCAGAATCCATTTTGATTCAAAATGATTCAAAACAAATATTTTTTTTTAATGACATTAGATATCAGTTCTATGATTAACTGCATTCCTCAATAAAACAGATAAACAGCTCTAATAAATGTATGTATTAGTTAACAAAAAAACTCGTTTGAAAAAAATCTACCCAAAAAAGTGATAAAGCCACATTTAAATAAGGCAACAAGAAGTTCCTAACACTTGTATTTTTTTTAAAGTAAATATGTAAAGCAGATATGGGCCTCTACATCAACAGAATAGCTGGACAGAACAGGTTAAAAAAAAAATCAGTTTTTTTATTTTCTTTAATTGATTATGCCATACATCCATCCATTTCTACCGCTTATTCCCTTTTGGGGTCGTGGGGGGCGCTGGCGCCTATCTCAGCTACAATCAGGCGGAAGGCGGGGTACATCCTGGACAAGTCGCCACCTCATCGCAGGGCCAACACAGATAGACAGACAACATTCACACTCACATTCACACACTAGGGCCAATTTAGTGTTGCCAATCAACCTATCCCCAGGTGCATGTCTTTGGAAGTGGGAGGAAGCCGGAGTACCCGGAGGGAACACATGCATTCACGGGGAAAACATGCAAACTCCACACAGAAAGATCCCGGATTGAACCCAGGACTGCAGGGCCTTCGTATTGTGAAGCAGACGCACTAACCCCTCTCCCACCGTGAAGCCCTAATTGATTATGAATCGTTACAAATAAAGAATCACAAGTCATTCGTAAATAATTTTTTGACACCCCTGCTAAAATATTTCTGGTCTTAACATAGTCCAGCTCATAAACTTACAATAAAACATGTTTTTATTTCATCAAAGATCGGTAATGCTGTTACCGGGTACAAACCCACTGGATGAGTACGGTAAATGATCACGATGTGGCGTGTATCAAAGTACATGCCACTTGTCAGAGAACTGCCCACACAAGAAGCACGAACAAGTAAGATTGATTGAAAATGACAATTTGGATGAAGTTAATATCACGCTGTTAACAAATGATCCCCAGTCTGAAGCTGAGATTTTTATGACTGAAGCTGCAGGCTCAGCAATCATAGACACTGCCTGCACTCGCACAGTGTGTGGAGCAAAGTGGCTGGAAAGTTATGTAGATAATCTCAATGAAAAATGAAAAACAGGTAAATAAGCCCAGAAGTACAGGAAGGTCTAATAACAGACAGTTTGGTTTTGGAGACGGAAATGTGATTCATTCCACCAGAAAGGTGCATCTACCTGCTAAAATAGAATGGACAAAGTGCAACAGAAGTTGTCAAAGTCGATATTCCACTCCTGCGGAGTAAAACATCATTAAAAAAGGCAGGATTTACGTTACACATGGTAAACAACAGGACAGTGATGTTTAAGCTGCAGATACCTATTCAGTTTATCAATAAATCAATCAATGATACAGCCCTAAATCACTGGTGTCTCAAAGGGCTGTACAAACCACAACGACATCCTTGGTAGAGCCCACATAAGGGCAAGTAAAACTCACCCCAGTGGGACTCACACCCAGTGGGACGTCGGTGACAATGATGACTATGACAACCCTTGGAGAGGACCGCATATGTGGGCAACCCCTTTTGTACTGCAGGAGAAGATGCAGGGATTGAAAGCAGGTGTGTGATTTATGCACCTGACTCGGATTGCTGCAGCGGCACTCCAGGCGCGACCCGCCTCTCCGTTCCGCTGCATACTCGGCCTCCTGGCCGCCATCTTGGGTAGGACCATGATTTGTCCTATCCTGCTGTCGGCCCGTCGGCTTCGCCTCTCCACAGTTAGTCTGTAAACTGAAATCTGAAAAAGTGACTATGAAATTTCAACATTTGGGAAATGATAATGCTTTAAACCTAACTCTATTCAGCGATGATCCATTAAGAATTCTTCCTGATGGAGGTACACAAGAGGAAATGTTGATCACCCTAATGCAGAGGTTTCAAATATTTTGCGGCCACCACCTTAATATGAAAGTTTAATGTTAGTGCGGCCCGCGTGTTTTGTATGAATGGGGCTCAACAGCGTTGTGTGCGGAGCTGAAGGAATCTACCAATCACAGTGTGGTATATGGCTCTCGAGGGCCGAACATTGACATCAATTGCGTGATGCAAGCAGAGAAACGTTTTGCCGCTGTTCCACTAGACCCGCACGCGCTCTTCCTCTCTCCCTCCATCCATCGCTCGCCCGCCTGCTCGCTCTCTCAATCTTGCTCTCTCGCTCTTAATCTCTCGCTCTCTTTCTCGCTCCCTCACTCCCTGAGCGCCGCTGTAAACAGTCCGGGCCGAGGAGACGAGTGGTCCGGTAGCTTGAGAAGCACTGCGCCGTAGGACTGAGCGACAATAGAAAACTGTGGTGCACTGGACCCCAGCGCTGATACTCCGACAGAGTCGCTGGGCGAATCGGACGTGTAAGACGTTAGTCGTGATGTTAGCCCGTTCGGGGATAATTGTGCTACCGTAAATGTAAACTCCACGGCAAGCAATTTGTCCTCTGCATTTGACCCATTCCCTTGTTCACCACCTGGGAGGTGAGGGGAGCAGTGGGCAGCAGCAGCGCCGCGCCCGGGAATCATTTATGATGATTAAACCCCCAATTCCAACCCTTGATGCTGAGTGCCAAGCAGGGAGGTAATGGGTCCCATTTTTATAGTCTTTGGTATGACTCGGCCGGGGTTTCAACTCACAACCTACCGATCTCAGGGCGGACACTCTACCCACTAGGCCACTGAGTAAGTCTGCCTGTCCTTTCCGGGATCAATAAATCAATAAACATTTTTAAACAGTTATCTAAAAGGGATTGATGCATATTAGATTTGTTTGGTCCTTTCAGGTTTTATGCTGCCGATTTTGATAAGCTCATCCATGAGTCGGATTGGTCGATAGCTATTTTTTTTTTTTCAATTTAATTCAAGAATATCAACATAATATTGAAACTAGTTCCTGAATTTAATGTATTACATACAATAGCACACAATAAATAAAGAAGAGCAACGACTACTATCTACTACTTATTTTTTCTGAATGGTTCCGAAGCCCATGTGGTCATATCCTTTACACACTGATGTCGCTTTTTGATGGAATACCACCTGAAGGATCGAAGGTCCGTAATATCATCGCTTACTTGCAGTGATTTCTCCAGATTCTCTGAACCTTTTGATGATAATATGGACCATAGATGGTGAAATCCCTAAATTCCTTGCAATAGCTGGTTGAGAAATGTTGTTCTTAAACTGTTGGACAATTTGCTCACGCATTTGTTCACAAAGTGTTGACCCTCGCACCATCCTTGTTTATGAATGACTGAGCATTTTATGGACGCTGCTTTTATACCCAATCATGGCACCCACCTGTTCCCTGTTAGCCAGTGACATGTTCCAAATAAGTGTTTGATGAGTTTTCCTCAACTTTCTCAGTCTTTTTTGCCACTTGTGCCAGCTTTTTTGAAACATGTTGCAGGCATCAAATTCCAATTGAGCTAATATTTGCCAAAAATAAAGTTTTTCAGTTCGAACCTTAAGTATCTTGTCTTTGCAGTCCATTCAATTGAATATAGGTTGAAAAGCATTTGCAAATCATTGTATTTTTTTTATTTACGATTTACACAACGTGGCAACGGGCTTCACGGTGGCAGAGGGGTTAGTGCGTCTGCCTCACTATACGAAGGTCCTGCAGTCCTGGGTTCAAATCCAGGCTCGGGATCTTTCTGTGTGGAGTTTGCATGTTCTCCCCGTGAATGCGTGGGTTCCCTCCGGGTACTCCGGCTTCCTCCCACCTCCAAAGACATGCACCTGGGGATAGGTTGATTGGCAACACTAAATTGGCCCTAGTGTGTGAATGTGAGTGTGAATGTTGTCTGTCTATCTGTGTTGGCCCTGTGATGAGGTGGCGACTTGTCCAGGGTGTACCCTGCCTTCCGCTCGATTGTAGCTGAGATAGGCGCCAGCGCCCCCCGCGACCCCGAAAGGGAATAAGCGGTAGAAAATGGATGGATGGACAACGTGCCAACTTCACTGGTTTTGGGTTTTGTAATTTTACACTTGGATGGTAATAATTGAACATTGCATGTGCTGTTAATGCAGGTATAGTTTGACCCGTGAACTTTGAAGTGACAATATCTAGATGGTCTACACTCTTTAATTCTGGCCAGTGTAGTGTAATATCTGTGATATTTGTATTGGTGTACTGTGTCTTTAAGAGTGTGGTGAATGCGCATGCGCGGGTGAGTGGCGGGAAAAGGTCAGTGTGTGTGAGCGTGAGTTGTGGCTAACAGCAGCTCGTGTATGTGTGTGCATTATTTTTGGTACTACAAGAAGTTACCGCTTGTTAATAAAGCGATTGAACGGCGCATCCTCGTCTGTGTGACTCCTTCACCACCGCGGGCATTACATTGGTGTCAGAAGTTTTTCGGTTTGAACCCGCTGCCTATGGATAGAGGATGTTCGCCGACCTCAGCGCTCGAGTGAAGGTAGAGAAAGGAACTGGAGAGTGTGCGATTGACATGCCGGACGCATCCTGCGTCGAGCACGGACGCCATGAAGCCGGCGTTTCGCGCCACATGGACAACAGTGTCCCCATGACGGAGCGGCGTCATGACGCAGGAGCGCATGCGCCGCCGCCGCCGCCGAATGTAAACAAACATGGCGGCGCCCATGAGCTTGTGTGTGAAGCATTGAGAACACTGAAGTTTTCAGGGAAAGGAAGCTGGGAGGCTTATAAAATCCAGTTTGAGCTTGTGGCTAATAAAGCAGGCTGGACTGATGAGGTGAGAGCAATACAGTTGGCTTTGTCACTGACTGAAGAAGCTGCGTCCTGTTTGCTCCTGCTGAACCCGGGAGAAAGACTTGATTACAGTGCGCTGGTTGCTGCGCTGCAAAGGCGTTTTGGAGAGTTTGACTTGAGAGACTCTTTGCGCTGTGAGTTCAAGCACCGTGACAGGCTGCCCGGTGAGTCGCTTCGGTGCCTTGCTCATGGGATCGAGAGGCTGGGTCGGCGTGCGTATATCGGAATGCCGGACGCAATCCAAAATGAACTGATACGTGATCAATTCATCCAAGCTCTCAAACCGGATGAATTGCGCTTGCGCGTCCAGCTTGCCCACCCTACTGCCCTGGCAGATGCACTTGAACTCGCCATGGAGAGTGAGATCGCCACTGGGGCGGCACCTGAGACATCTTTCCGCCCAGTTTCGGCTGCGTCATTTACGCAGGGTGCAGAGCAAAGACCGGCGTGGGTGGAGGAACTTGTATGTGCGCTACAGACCCGCTCAACCCAGTATGAGGAAAAGAAGGACAGACGAATGTCCATCGCTGTCTGCTGGGGGTGTGGACAACTTGGCCACCTGCTGCGGCGCTGTCCAAACAGGAAGGGCCAGCAGGGAAACGGGAGAGGGTCCGTGTAGCCCGGACGACACGGACTCCTTTAGCCAGTTACCGGGAGCACCAGCCCTCAAGTGATGAGACTGTTGTGACTGTGGGCTGGACAGAAGTGGGGGACCCATGTCATGTGTGCGTGCAGATTGGGAATGTAGCCTTCACAGCCCTGGTGGATACTGGATCTTCAGCCACAATTGTGAGACCGGACGTTGTTCCAGCTGGAACCGTTGTAGAACCAAGTCTCACCAGATTAAAGACAGTGACTGGGGAAGTTGCCCAGATGAAAGGCAAAGCAACTTTTATGTTCATAATCGGAGGCTTGTCAGCAACATTTTCCGCTTGGGTGGCGGATGTGAGCGACCCATGTATACTTGGTCGAGACTTTTTAAAAGCCACGAGGTGTGTTATAGACATGGGGTCTGCTGTGCTCATTCTGCCAAGTGGCCAGCGAGTAAAGCTGACCGCTCCTACTGAACGAACTGTGGCTGTGTCCGTCAACACCGCAGTCGCCAGTCCGACAACCTGGGAAGGGACTGTCAGGCCCTCCATAGAGAGAGAGGAGGCAATAGGGGAGCTCGCAGCCAAGAGGACATCACCCACCACGCAGCAGCCATCGGTAATGGGGGCAGAGTCCGCTCGCCCTGAAGAATCAAGCCCAAAGCGGGAAGCGGCGTCATCCAGGCCACTCCCAACAGCAGCGCGTAACCAACAACAGCAAGGGGAGGACCGGACGGTAGCGGTCCGCTTCATCTGGGAAAAGAACTGCGTCGGCCTCGAAGGAGAGCAGCGCGAGCGACTGTGGCATGTACTGTGGGACTTTAAGGACATTTTCGCCCTCAATGAAAATGAGGTGGGTCTCACCCATCTGGTCGAACACCACATCGACACTGGGGATGCGCGGCCAGTCAAGGTGCGCCCCCGTCGCCTCCCCATGATCAGGCAGGAAGCAGCTGATAGGGAGGTCCACGCCATGCTAGAGGCGGGGATCATAGAACCCTCTGACAGTCCGTGGGCGTCTGGCGTGGTCATGGTTCCCAGGAAGAACAGCACAAGGCCGCGGTTCTGTGTTGACTACAGGCCGCTGAATAAGGTGACAAAAAAAGATTGTTACCCACTCCCGCGAGTCGATGAGACGTTGGACCTGGTGGCAGGGTCCTCATGGTTCTCGTCGCTCGACCTGCGCAGTGGGTACTGGCAGGTCCCACTCACCCCTGAGTCACGGCAGAAGACAGCGTTCTGCACCACCAGGGGCCACTGGCAATTCAAGGTCATGAGCTTTGGACTTTGCAACGCACCAGGGACATTTGAGCGACTGATGGACACAGTGCTCGCTAACATCCCCAGGCAAGAGTGCTTGGTCTATTTGGACGATGTCCTCGTCCATGGACGGTCCTTTCAGTCAGCCCTTGATTCCTTGAGGCTGGTGCTGGGAAGGATTGCTGCAGCTGGACTAAAACTACACCCAGAGAAGTGCCATTTCATGCGGCGTGAGGTGGAGTTTCTGGGCCACAAGGTGGACGGAAGGGGCATCAGCACACTGGAGGAGAAGATCAGAGCTATAAGAGACTGGCCAATTCCGAAGGACCAGAAGCAGCTAAAAAGCTTCTTGGGACTTGCCTCATATTATCGGCGGTTCGTGAAGGGATTTTCTTGCAGTGGCGCACCGTTGTTTAACCTTCTCCAGAACAATCAGATGTTCGTGTGGACGCCAGACTGCCAGGAGGCATTTTCTAGTCTCAAGGAGGCCCTCATGAATGCTCCTGTCCTCACCACTCCAGATCCAGCTATGCCTTTTGTGCTGGATACAGATGCCAGTAATGTTGGTATGGGCGCAGTGCTGTCGCAGGTGGGTCCAGAAGGTGAGCGGGTGGTGGCTTACTTCAGCCGCACCTTCAACAAGAGTGAGCGGCGGTACTGTGTGACCAGACGTGAACTGTTAGCTGTTGTGTTAGCTGTACGCCATTTCAAGTACTACTTGTGCGGCGTGTCCTTCACCATCAGAACGGACCATGCAGCACTACAATGGCTAATGTCATTTCGAGAACCAGAGGGTCAGGTGGCTGGAGGAGCTGCAGTCTTTCCACTTTAGTGTGTGTCATCGGGCCGGGGCGCAGCACGCCAATGCAGACGCTCTCTCTCGGCGGCCGTGTGCTATTGAGGGCTGTAGCTACTGTGACCGGCGCGACGCCAGAGAGAAAGAGCTGCGCGGAGATGAGACAGCTGAAGGGCCTTCATGCTGCACTTTGGAGACTGTGGACGCCGCAGAATGGGCGACCAGGCAGGCAGAGGACAGCGATCTCGAACCAGTGCGGCATTGGGTCCAGAGTGGCAGGAGACCACCCTGGGAAGGCGTGTTGGGACTGTCAGTCGGCACCAAGGGCTTGTGGAGTAAATTTGCTGTGCTGCGCATCAGTGACGGTGTACTGCAGCCGGCCATCGGGGAGGAGAGATGGCAAGTGGTGGTGCCTAAGACTCTGAGGGACACAGTGCTGAAGGCGTGTCATGGGGGCATGGGCTCAGGGCATTTTGGCAGCTCAAAAACGCTCCGCCGGCTGCGCCAAGGGTTCTACTGGGGTCAGCACCGGCGGGACGTGGAGGACTTTTGTCGGCGCTGTGATGAGTGCGCGGCTTACAAGGGACCCCAGGACCGGTCACACGCACCACTTCAGCAGCAAGGGGTTGGAGCACCCATGGAGAGGGTAGCTGTGGACATTATGGGCCCTTTTCCCATAACAGACAAAGGAAACAAGTATGTGCTTTGCGCAATGGATTACTTCACCAAGTGGCCGGAGGCGTACGCGCTGCCGGACCAAGAAGCAGAGACCGTGGCTGATGCCTTGCTGGAGGGCATGTTCAGTCGCTTCGGAACTGCAGATATCCTTCACAGCGACCAAGGCAGGAATTTTGAATCCAGAGTTTTTGCTGCCCTGTGTGAAAGACTGGACATGCAAAAGACACGCACGACTCCTTTGCATCCGCAAAGTGATGGACTGGTAGAGCGGTTTAACCGCACCATGCAGCAGCAGCTGGCAATCCTCACCGCCAACCATCAGCATGATTGGGACCGTCATATTCCTCTAGTGCTGATGGCATACCGCTCCGCGGTTCAAAGTTCCACAAGCTGCACCCCTGCCCTGCTGATGTTGGGTCGGGAGATCCGCACACCTGCTGAGTTGGCGTTTGGGAGACCACCAGGCAGCACCAAGGATCAACCGGGACTGGAATATGCTCGGAAGTTGCAAGATCGGATGGACGCAGCACATTCCTTTGCGCGAGACCAGTTGGAGAAGGCTGGTTTAAGGCAAAAGAGGAACCATGACGTGCGGAGCAAGGGCCGGGACTTTAGGCCTGGCGAACTGGTCTGGGTGTACACGCCAAAAAGAAAAAAAGGACGTTGCCCCAAGTTGGACAGTCATTGGGACGGTCCGTGTAGGGTGCTAGAGAGGGTGGGAGAAGTAATATATAGAATTGCAGTGACCCCTAAGGGCCGAAAGGTTGTTTTGCATAGAGACCGTTTGGCACCCTACAGGGGTAGAGAAGTTCCCCAGTTTGAGGCGGCACCTGCCTCACCAGATGGCACTGGACAGTTAGTGGATCAAAGTTCCCCATATTCCACTATTGTTGTTCCTGTTCAGCCGCCAGCGCCACGTGTTGATGGACCTGAGTTAGAACAGGGCCGGCCACAGAGACATAGGCGTAGACCGCCAAGGTTCAGGGATTTTGTGGTTGACCCCTCGGGGCGAGGGGCTTCATAAAGGGGGAGGCAGTGTAATATCTGTGATATTTGTATTGGTGTACTGTGTCTTTAAGAGTGTGGTGAATGCGCATGCGCGGGTGAGTGGCGGGAAAAGGTCAGTGTGTGTGAGCGTGAGTTGTGGCTAACAGCAGCTCGTGTATGTGTGTGCATTATTTTTGGTACTACAAGAAGTTACCGCTTGTTAATAAAGCGATTGAACGGCGCATCCTCGTCTGTGTGACTCCTTCACCACCGCGGGCATTACAGTACTTTGAACTTGAAATACAATTATGTAGTAAACATGGGAGCATGATGTGTAATACAACAGCCGTCATCAAAGTGATGTGAGATTTTTAACAAGCCGTTTGTGACACGCAGATTAACGAGAGTGTACGCAATGAAGTCTCCCTTGTTCTACTTCTCCTTTTTTGTTGCCTTTGGAGACAGGCAACATCTGTTGTTCAGCCACGCAGACACGCAGCTTAGAGCAGAGGTGCAAATGGAGCGATCAATTAGATTTTAAAAAATGACTCTCTGTGTATTACCCAGCAGCTGTTAAATCAGTCAACCCTGACACAGCCTCCTCTCTGAGGGGCGGACGAGGGGGCTTGTCTGCGCTACATGTTACACCCGGCAAACTGCATAGAAAGTCAGAGGTTGCCTGCAGCTATAGTTTGTTTTGTGCAGCGTCGCTGTGGACAAAGATGGAGGAACAGACTATGGAGGTGGGTCAGCAGGACTCTAGGGGCCCCCAGGAGGGATGGTGCCGGGACTTAGGGTCAAGAGATGGGCCCCGCTACAAATGGAGGTCCACAGTTTCCTCAGGCAAAGGCTGGCCATTCTTTACGTTTCTAAAATCTATAAACTAGAATGAGGTTGAGGGCAAAACGTCGTCAAGGCAGAACAATCTGAAATTGAATCACCTTAAAAGTCTATTCTTCATAACTTCCAACATATTTTTGTCAATTACGTTCACCAATATTCCATTGATGGCAACAAAAACCAAAAACTGTTACATTTATAGCAATAAGTATATAAAGTAATGATACAATATTTGCTTTGTATCATATTTCTATTCTGCGAGAAATGCAGGTTACTGTCTCTTTGAGAGAATGGGTCCCTTGAGCACACTTGCGCAGATGAGAGCTAATGAAGGTTTGGTAAACCCTGATTAAGAATACTACGGCAGAGAAAATATGAGCTTTGAAATAATAAAACTGTATATATTCTTCTTGACATGGAAATCCTGCAGGGTTCTTACATTAGGAAAGCAGTGGGGTTTGGTTTATCTCAAGTTCATAACAGTGTCTCCATTATCTAAGAAGGAACAATAAAATTGGTTAAATATCATAATTACTCCCCCTATTGTGTATGTTTGTACAGAGGTTGTGGATGTATGTACAGTGAGTATGAATGTACTGTATTTGTGTAGGTATGTAGGAACATATGTACCTATGCATGTGGGTAAGTACCAATGTGTGTGTGTATTTATGTATAAATAAATGTATGTAATGATGTATAAATGTCAGAATCAGAATCAGAAATACTTCATTAATAATCCCTGAAGGGTAAATTATGAATAATGTTTGTGTATTTGTATGTACAATATATTTCTCTCCCAATGTGTGCGGGAGCTAAAGTACAGCCCCAGCCACCCAGAAAGCCTGACCAAAAACAGCAGGTGCGGTGCCCAGGCAAAAAGGGACCACAGGCCCCAAGCAGTCAGGCCGGCCAGCGACAGCAACCCTACAGCCGAGACCACTGTGCCGCCCGGCAAGGCCAGCAGCAGGCCAGACAGATGCGCCCAGCAGAGGACAAGGCACGGGAGAAGCAGGGGACAGCCAGCCCCCAAGCCAGCGAGAGACCACACTCCACACGGGCAGAAAGGTTGGATGCCCCGCCCTGAGGGGCCCAGAGACTCCCCATAGCTGGACGGAAAGACCACCTTTCCCACCAGCAACCGGGCCCCCACGAGCCCTTCCCAGGAGAACACTGTGGGGCCTGCCGCAGGCCGCCCTTACCCAGGTTGTCCGCCGCAGGACCGCCCAGCACGGGGACAAGGCAGCCACCCACCCCACCTGCAGGGACCCCAACCATGGAGATGGAACAGTTGGCGGATCCTCCCCCTGAAGAAAGAGGAAGAGACAAAAAAAAAGAGATCACTGACAACCCTCGACAAGGCCGCACTCAGACGATGACATGACACTGGGCGAGAGGAACGGCGAGAGGAAGGGTAAGAGGAACGGCGAGGGCAGGCCCGGGCCGACACCCGACAAGCCAACCAACACGACAAAAAACGGGAATGAAGCCGACAAGTCTGCCAGGCCCGACAACCAACATCTGCACGCGCTGCCACAAACCACAACATCAGCCAATCCCCGCACCAGACCCTGCAGCCACAGATGCCCACACCACAAACAAACGGCAGCAGAAACAAACAAAGATTGTGGATGGCTGACGAGAGGTTTCACCCTGTTCAATTCTGCTATTGAATAAACCTGAGAGCCATGTGCAAAGGAAACTTTATTTCACCCTGAAAGTTATCCATCATTATCTATTTTTTTCATGTATCACTCATTTGAGTTGATCGATTATCGGCGCAGGCTTGCTACGAGCCAAGCATGGCTTAGCCGAAACATTTAGGTTTACAAGAGAAACACCTTAATAAAAATAAACGCTATATGCAAAATGTGCCAGACTGCTATCAAATACACAGAACTAGGGCTGCCAATCTTTGGGAGTCCCACGATTCGATTCAATATCGATTCTTGGGGTCGCAATTAGATTATTTATCGATTTTTTCGATTCAACGCGATTCTCGATTAAAAAACGATTTTTCCGATTCAAAAGGTTCTGTATTTATTCAATACACAGGATTACAGCAGAATCTACCCCAGTCTGCTGATATGCTAGCGGAGAAGTAGATTTTTTTTAAAAAAGCTTTTATATTTGTAAAGGACAATGTTTTATCAACCGATTGCAATAATGTCAATTTGTTTTAACTATTAAACGAACCAAAAATATGACTTGTTATATCTTTGTGAAAATATTGGACACAGTGTGTTGTCAAGCTTATGAGATGCGATGCAAGTGTAAGCCACTATGACACTATCGTTCTTTTTTTTTTATAGATAAATGTCTAATGGTAATGTCAATGAGGGATTTTTAATCACTGCTATGATGAAATTATAACTGATATTGATACTGTT